>NW_028318745.1:100000-250000 GCF_062004578.1 Staurois parvus | reverse complement strand
CCCTATTGTCCGCAAATACAACGTTCACATCGGTGCGGTTCCGACTTGGTTGGAGCCGCACCGATTTCTAAAGTAGTGCATGCACGACTTTTTCTGCGATTTGCATAGACATCTGTGTCAGATGTCTTACAAATCGCACCTTAAATCTCAATGACATCCCGACTTTGAAACTGTGCGACTTACAGTGAAGTTGCGCGATTTCTAAGTCAGGATCGATGTGACCGGATGTAAAGGGCTGGGAAGCGCCAAGGGGTTAATGAACATAGCAGTTCACTTGCTCAGCACAGGCGCCGTTTAACCCCTCGCCTACAGGGCACTTCTACCCCCTTCCTGCCCAGGCCAATTTTCAGCTTTCAGTGCTGTCACACTTTGAATGACAATTGCGCGGTCATGCAACACTTTACTCATATGAAATTTTTATCATTGTTTTGAGACAGATAGAGCTTCATTTTGGTGGTATTTAATCACCGCTGGGATTTTTATTTTTTTTGCTATGTAAATAAAAAAGTCCAAAAATTTTGAAAAAAAGTGTTTTTTTTTAAATAAAATTTTGCAAATAAATAATATTTCATCATAAATCTTGGCCAAAATTTATTCCGTTATTTTTTTAGTAAACATTTTTTCTTAGTTTTTGTTATAACATTTTGTAAATAAGTGATTTTTCTCCTTCACTGATGTGCTAATGAGGCAGCACTGATGGGCACCGATAGGTTGCACTGATGGGCACTGATAGGTGGCACTGGTAGGCATTGACAGGCATCACTGATGGGCAATAAAAGGCAGCACTCATATATGGTACTGACTGGCGGCACTGATAGGCGCACTGACTAGCACTGATAGGCGGCACAGATAGGCAGCACTGACGGGCACTGAGAGGCAGCACTGATTGGCAGCACTGATAGGTGGCACACTGACCGGCACTGATAGATGGCACTGATAGGTGGCACTGAAAGGCAGCTCAGATGGGCACGGATATGTGGCATTGATGTGCACTGGTAGGCACTATGTGGCATTGATGTGGCACTCGCAGGTGGCATTGATGAGCACTGACAGGTGGCACTGCTGGGGCTACACTGATCATCAGTGCCCTGATGATCAGTGTACATGTCCCCTCTGAGAAATGCAGATTACCGGCTCTCCCTCCTCTCCTCTGTCAGTGTGACAGCTCGTGAGGAGAGAACTGCCAATAACTGGCATTTCCTTATTTACATGTGATCAGCTGTGATTGGACACAGCTGATCACATGACTGAGCGGACATCTTCGGCTCTTTCCGTTGATCGGTGATCTGCTGTGTCCGAGGGACACAGCACGCCACTGATCGCTGCAATGCGCTCCCCCAGAGCCGCACATGCGCGGTTAGAATGGGAGGACGTTATATGACGTCCTCCCAGAACGAGAGAACCGCCTTGCGTCCGTCATTTCCTTATATGGCAGGTGGGAGGCGGTTAAAGGATAAGTTCACCTTTAAAAAACAATAATAAATGCATGTTTGGCAGGTAAAAAAGTCTGTGCAATTACTTTTTTTTTTTTTGTAGTAGCCTGGAAAGCATTGCACCCACGATCAGCAGATCACAGGGCTCCTGAAGACTCCATGTAAGCTGTCTGCTCGTACGGGTATAATGACAGGAAGAATTAAACTACCTAGAGCACTCAACCACGCTCTAGTAGTTCACTGAGGGCTACAAATCAACAGCCACAAAGGCAGTCGGTACTCGTAGTTCATTCATTCACAGAACTCTTTGAATGAGAATACGCAGCCGTGTGGGCAGAGCGAAGCAGTGCTCTTTTCAAATAGTGACAGCAGGCGCTGGGAGAATATCCCTGGCCTGCTGTCACAGGGGAGTGGCTGCAGAAGTGGGAACTTTTTACATGATCGACCCTAAAAACGGGTGGAACATGTAACATGTTCCCAAAGGTGAACTTATCCTTTAAAACGCTTTTCATTTTCTCAATGACTGCAAAGTATTCTCTGACTGGACAAGGTGGAGAGGTGGGAGAGTGATGTCACATTCTCCACCTCCTCCAATCAGAGAATGTCTTGCTTTCACTGGGACAATGCGCAGTGTTTTCTGAATAGCGCCCATACTGAGCGGCTGACCTCCAGCAGAGCAGCCACATTGCATGGAAGGTAGTGGAGATCACTAAAAGTAGCAGTGCCTATTTCAGTGATTTCCAGCTTCAACAGAGACCCCAAAGGTACGGCGAATACATACCAGCTTCAGTCCAAACTGGACCAATGTAACTGCAAAAACTTCCATACCTAAACGTCAGCTTTAACCTCTTGTCTACATACCCCTACTGCGCCAACAGGGGGATCAACACTTCCTGTGCCATAAATACCCATAAAAACCTAAAACCATGGCCAATAACATCAGATTGCCAGGTAGGTAATTAATAGAAATCATACCTCAATACTGGACGTCATTTTGGTAGTATATGGGGAATCCAGCCTAAGCTACCCAAATGTTACATAGAAAAAGGCTGAGTGGTCCATTGAGTCTGCCTGTTTTTTTTTGTTTTTTTTTGGGGGGGGGGGTTGCTTTATTTTGTTTGTTTTTGTTAAAAAAAATTTCCATTGACCCTGCCTGTTTTTTTTGTTTTTTGTTGGGGGGGATGTTGCTTTTTTTTGTGTGTTTTTTGGTAATTTTTTTTTCCATTGAGTCTGCCTGTTTTTTTGTTTTTTTTGTTGGGGGGGGGGGGGGTGTTGCTTTTTTTTGTTTGTATTTTGGTAATTTTTTTTTCCATTGAGTCTGCCTGTTTTTTTTTTGTTTTTGTTGGGGGGGGGGGGTGCTTTTTTTGTTTGTCTTTGTTACTTTTTTTTTTGTTTGTTTTTGTTACATTTTTTTTTGTTTGTTTTTGTTACATTTTTTTTGTCTAAGTCTATATGTTTAGCTTGGATTGGCAGCACGGTGATCACACATGAGACTCCCTACCCCCCGCAGTCTGGCAAAGACAGCAGTCCCTAATTAAACTTCCAAGGTCCTACATATGGGGTTGTCGAGCAAAAACAGGGATGTTTCTAAAAAGATCGTTTTACTGCCAGATTGTCCTCGCTGTCAGAGGTCTGTAGGTCCCGTTCTATTCAGATGCAATGTCTGCCTCACCTGCACTCCTCCAGGTCTTGGAGCTGCTGCATCAGTCGGTCGAGCTGTTCTTCCAGGTTCTGCCGGAGTTTACCGGTCTCCGTCGTACCTCTTGACGCCATATTCAGGCTGAGAGAGAGAAATCACAATGAGATATTTGCTATAGTCCGTGCCTCCTTGTCATCATCACCTATTTATTAGGGCTCCTCCCACATGGAAGAAAAATATATTGAGAATACATTTTAAAAATATTCTTCCCAAATAAATTGACATATATTTGAAATACTACAATTTTGGCCATATTCAATATATTTCAATAAATATATTTTTTAAATATATTCTTCAGATCTTTTTTAACATATAAAAAAGTCATTTTAACATATATTTGTAAATGCATTCTAAAAATGTAGATTTGTATTTTTAAAGGACATACAATATATTTGAAAAGTATTGTTAAAAATATTTGTTATATACTGTATTTTGTAATAAAAATGCATTTCAACATACAGTGTATATATATTTATTGAAATATATTTTTAAATATATTGAATATGGCCAAATTGTAGCATTTCAAACATATGTCAATATATTTGGGAAGAATATTTTTAAAATATATATTAAATATATTTTTCTTCCATATAGGCTTTCACACTTGTGCGACTTCAAAATCACCTATTTATTAGGGCTCCTCCTACACGGAAGAAAAATATATTTGAAATATATTTAAAAAATATTCTTTCCAAATATATTCATACATATATGAAATACTACAATTTTGGCCATATTCAATATATTTAAAATATATTTCAATAAATATATATTTTTTTAAATATATTCTTCAGATCTATTTTAACATAAAAAAAAAGTCATTTTATCATATATTTTTACATATATTTGTAAATGCATTCCAAAAATGTAGATTCGTATTTTTAAAGACATACAATATATTTGAAATGTACTTTTAAAAATATTTCAACATGCAGTATGTGTGTATATAAATATATATATATTTTTTTTAAATATATTGAATATGGTAAAAATTGTAGAATTAAAAAATTTCAAATATGTTTTTCTTCCATATGGGCTTTCACACTTGTGCGACTTCAAAATTACACGATTTTCATTGCGACTTTACAGTGCAACAAGTGCGGCCCCATTGATCCCAATGTGTGCGTTTCATAGGCGGTGCAACTTGTTAAACGCTGTAGTCCGAGTTAAAAATGCCCTGGCATGTATACAGCCTTGTCGGCCTGTAATGTTAGATTTCAGGTTGCTGGCAATGTTTTTACAGCCCCCTGGCTGGCTGCATAAAAAAGCTCTAAAAGTTATTTTTCTGATGTCACCCAACAGGGAGTGACAGGTGGATATGGTGACGCGTTTCGGCAGACTGAAATGCATTGCCACACCCACTGGTCATTACCTATTGTTTGACATTTGGTTCAACACACCAGAGACAGATTTGTTAGTGGCAATCATCTTGCCTTCTACCTTTGTTGGCTTTGAGCTGTCTGTGGAGTGGAGTGGCGTCCTCATGTAGGATGGTCTATACACACTTATCAGTTGGCCATGTGATTGGCCGTTTTTCCTTATCAGTTGGCCGTTCTCCCTTCTCAGTTGCCCACGTGATTGGCCGTTCTCCCGTCTCAGTTGCCCACGTGATTGGCCGTTCTCCCGTCTCAGTTGCCCACGTGATTGGCCGTTCTCCCGTCTCAGTTGCCCACGTGATTGGCCGTTCTTCCTTATCAGTTGCCCACGTGATTGGCCGTTCTCCCTTATCAGTTGCCCACGTGATTGGCCGTTCTCCCTTATCAGTTGCCCACGTGATTGGCCATTCTCCCTTATCAGTTGCCCACGTGATTGGCCGTTCTTCCTTATCAGTTGCCCACGTGATTGGCCGTTCTCCTGTCTCAGTTGCCCACGTGATTGGCCGTTCTTCCTTATCAGTTGCCCACGTGATTGGCCGTTCTTCCTTCTCAGTTGCCCACGTGATTGGCCGTTCTTCCTTATCAGCTGCCCACTTGATTGGCCGTTTTTCCTTCTCAGTTACACATGTGATTGGCAGTTTTTCCTTCTCAGTTGCCCACGTGATTGGCTGTTCTCCCGTCTCAGTTGCCCACGTGATTGGCCGTTCTCCCTTATCAGTTGCCCACGTGATTGGCCGTTCTCCCTTATCAGTTGCCCACGTGATTGGCCGTTCTCCCTTATCAGTTGCCCACGTGATTGGCCGTTCTCCCTTATCAGTTGCCCACGTGATTGGCCGTTCTCCCTTATCAGTTGCCCACGTGATTGGCCGTTCTCCCTTATCAGTTGCCCACGTGATTGGCCGTTCTCCCTTATCAGTTGCCCACGTGATTGGCCGTTCTCCCTTATCAGTTGCCCACGTGATTGGCCGTTCTCCCTTATCAGTTGCCCACGTGATTGGCCGTTCTTCCTTATCAGTTGCCCACGTGATTGGCCGTTCTCCCGTCTCAGTTGCCCACGTGATTGGCCGTTCTTCCTTATCAGTTGCCCACGTGATTGGCCGTTCTTCCTTATCAGTTGCCCACGTGATTGGCCGTTCTTCCTTATCAGTTGCCCACGTGATTGGCCGTTCTTCCTTATCAGTTGCCCACGTGATTGGCCGTTCTTCCTTATCAGCTGCCCACTTGATTGGCTGTTTTTCCTTCTCAGTTACACATGTGATTGGCAGTTTTTCCTTCTCAGTTGCCCACGTGATTGGCTGTTCTACCTTATCAGTTGCCCACGTGATTGGCTGTTCTACCTTATCAGTTGCCCATGTGATTGGCTGTTCTTCCTTATTACTTGCCCATGCAATTGGCCGTTTTTCATTACCTTCTATTTATTAAAGTTGATACTACTACACTTGGCTGCGCCAGCATAACTACCTGTATGTGATTGTAATAGCAGATCTGCTTTTCAATCGAATTGAAATGTTTGCTACAATATTCGGGAGGTTTTCTAGCTCACCATAAGGCAACCAGCGCAGCATGGCCAGGAACAAGCAAAGAGCAGAGCATGAACATTCTACATGGAAGGGCTACCTTCAGCTGAACACGCCCCGACACAAAAACACGCCCCCCGACACAAAGCACGCCCCCGACACAAAGCACGACCTTAGCAGACAGAGGCAGCTTGTAATCAACCTTCTTCTTCACTCAGAAGTCACCTTTGTATTCCCTGGAGGAAGCCGAGCCTAGAATTCCAACGTCAGCCGGAGCCAACAAGTGTGACCTTTAGAACACGACATCGATATCATACTAACTAGAGTAACCAACATATCCAGAATCCAATACTACTCTTTATATCCAGTATGAAGGTGTCACCAATAAAATGGGATACAAATCAGCTCTTAGCCATATGGGATGTAGAATACCTCCTCAGTCGGCACCAACTCCGATCTTTGTGAATAGGGATGGAACAGTGAATGGAATAATGCTCCATCATTGGTGTCAGTGGCAGCAATTAGGCTCCATTGTTGGTGTCAGTAGGAGGAATAGTTCCTTGTGTCAGTGGGAGGAATAGTGAATAGAATAATGCACTATCATTGGTGACATTGGCAGTAATTAGGCTCCATTGTTGGTGTCAGTAGGGGAAATAGTTGCTTGTATCATTGGTGTCAGTGGATGGAATAGTTAATGGAATAATGCCCCATTATTGGTGTATGTGGCAGTAATTAGGCTTCATTTTTTATGTCAGTAGGAGGAACAGTTCCTTGTATCGTTGGTGTCAGTGGGAGGAACAGTTCCTTGTATCGTTGGTGTCAGCGACATAAAAAATGAAGCCTAATTACTGCCACATACACCAACGATGGGGCATTATTCCATTAACTATTCCATCCACTGACACCAATGATACAAGCAACTATTTCCCCTACTGACACCAACAATGGAGCCTAATAACTGCCACTGACACCAATGATAGTGCATTATTCTATTCACTATTCCATCCACTGACACAAGGAACTATTTCTCCCACTGACACCAACAATGGAGCCTAAGTTCTGCCACTGACACCAATGATGGGGCATTATTCTATTCACTATTCCTCTCACGGACACCAACAAAACAATAAAACAAGGAACTATTCCTCTCACTGACACCAACAAAACAAGGAACTATTCCTTCCACTAACACCAACAATGGAGCCTAATTACTGTCCCTGACACCAACGATGGAACATTGTTCCATTCATTATTCCATCCACTGACACCAGGAACTATTCCATCCACTGACATCAAGCATGAGGAACTATTCATCCCACTGACACCAACAAAATAATAAAACAAGGAACTATTCCTCCCATTAACACAAACAATGGAGCCTAATTACTGCCACTGACACCAACGTTGGAGCATTATTCCATCCACTGACACCAATGATACAAGAAACTATTCCATCCACTGACACCTATGACGGGGCACTATTCATCCCACTGACACCAATGATGATGTATAGTTTCCTCCAACCCTAGGGCACTTCCTATTCCCACTGGGCACAGTCTGCCCCCCTAAAGCCAAGGATAGTAAATGGCCCTTTGTTTAGAAGGTGATGGAGACCCCCGGCTGTTTTACCTCCCAAACGATTCGCATTTCACCTCTAATATCTCCAGGACTAAAGCAAGTAGAAGCCTGAAACGGCTGGCTGGACTCCTGGCAATACCTGGGAGGGTGTCGGGTTGTACAAACCAGGACCGGCATAGTATGTTTTGTCCTCCGTCTGCTTCATGTGTTGCTGCCTCTGGTACAGAGACATGACTATGGACATATGATGGATCCTGTGTATTGAATTACCTAACATGGATTTTCAGCACTGCCATCAATGAAGAGCAGGGGAGGGCTATACTGACCTACACAAGCATTGGTCCCTGGAACTTTCGAGATCCATTTATAACACAGTGCGCTTATCCTTTGTACCTTCTGCCCCTTAACCACTTAAAGACACCGCTAGGAAGAAGTGCTAACCACTTAGCCACTGTGCTGCCCCAAATATATTAAATAAATGAATTCATTTTGTAAAAAAATTTAATTATATATATAAAATTTTGTTTGTTTTATTTTAATTATATATATATCTAATATAAAATTGTTTGTTTTATTTTAATATATATATATATATATAAATTAATTAAAATAAAACAAACAATTTTATATTAGATATATATATATATATATATAATTAATTTAATTAAAATAAAACTAAAAATTTTACATTATATTATATATATTTGTTTTATTTTAATATATAAAAATTAAAATAAAACAAAGAAAATTTTATATATATATATATATATATATATATATATATATATCTCATTATCAGAATCTAATATATAGGTGAGCGCTGGCTATATCTGTGGAGCAGCTAGCACACCTGGTAAAGGTAAGAATCCCCTACAATAGTATATGTAAAAAAAGTGCAGCTCTTTAAAAAAAAAAAAAAAAAAAAAAAAAAGATATTTCGGAATGGTAAAGTGCAACACAAAAAAGTGCAAAAAACATTAATAAATATCCAGGATAACGGATTACATCACACACATATATATATATATATATATATATATATATAAATAATTTTTACATTTTTTTTTTATTAGAGGCTCTGGAGAATAAAATTGTGGTTATTGCAATTATTTTACGTCACGCGGTATTTGCGGCACGGTTTTTCAAATGCAATTTTTTGGGGGGGTTTGAAGCTCATTGCAAGAAAACACAATATATAGCCCAATTGTTTTGTAGAGTAGGAAGGATGACGTTACGCCACGTAAATAGATATCGCCATGGCTATCATGTTTGGGGGTTTTATATAATCTTCACACAAAAAATGATTTTTCCATTTTTGATTGATTTTTCAAACAATGCAAAACTGGCTCTAACTGCAGCTCTCAATAGAAGAGGCTGAGCTGTCATATACCATACAATCTGATCGTACGATCTCCTCTATGTAATAGGAGGGCAGGCAGACAAACCAATCAATGTGCGTCCGATCAGCATTCCTCCTACTACACAGGTGAGGGTGGATGGGATCGTACGATCACATGGCTGTGTGTATAGAAGACATTGGACCCCACCCACCATGTACAGAGGTGGCCCCTCTGGGGGGAGGACGTGGCCCCCGAATGCCTGTCAGCCTGCAGCCCCCTGACCCCCCACACTGGCCGCACTCCTCCCAGGTGACACACACAGCAGCCACATTGCTCCACCCTACCTGAGCCCGGGGCGGCTTCACTCCGGGGGAGACGCTCCCTGCTGACGTCACGTGGCAGAGCCAATAGGCGAATGGGAGGCGTGTCTCGTCCAATCAGAGCGTCCCTGTCATGGTGAGCGTGCAGCGCTGATCTCCGTCCCCCGGGAGCAGAGTGAGTACCGTGTGTGGGAGAGTATGGAGGGAAGGGGAGGTATGGGGACCTCGGCTGTCACTGTGCGGGATGGTGTCCTGTGTGGGGGACCTGGAGGGGGACTGATGTAGGTGAAGATGGTAGAGGGGAGACATTTCCAGGATGTACCCACTTCCTGTCTGGAAATATCCTTCCATGTCTCACTTTCCCCTGACAGTCCCAGATGTTAAACCCCCTCTTACAGTCCCAGATGTTCCATTCCCCCCCCCCGACAGTGCCGGATGTTCCATACCTCCTCCCATTCCCAAATGTTTTATGTCCAACCTCCCCCAGCCTGACAGTCCCAGATGTTCCCTCCCCCTGACCTGACAGTCCCAGATGTTCCCTCCCCCTGACCTGACAGTCCCAGATCTTCCCTCCCCCTGGCAGTCCCAAATGTCCCCCCGACAGTCCCAGATGTTCCATGTCCTCTTCCCTGGCAGTCCCAAATGTCCCCCCTCCCGAGAGTTCTAGATGTTCCATGTCCCCCTCCCGTTCCCTGACAGTCCCAGATGTTCCATGTCCTCCCCCCTGACAGTCCCAGCTGTTCCATGTCCTCTTCTCTGACAGTCCCAGATATTCTATCCCCCCTGGCAGTCCCAAATGTCCCCCCTCCCACAGTTTTAGATGTTCTCATCACCTAGATGTTCAATGTTCCCTCCTCCCTGACAGTTCTAGATGTTCCATCCCCCCAACCAACCCCCTGACAGTGCCGGATGTTCCACACCTCCTCCCATTCCCAAATGTTTTATGTCCAACCTCCCCCAGCCTGACAGTCCCAGATGTTCCCTCCCCCTGACAGTCCCAGATGTTCCCTCCCCCTGGCAGTCCCAAATGTCCTCCCCCCCAGACATTTCTAGATGTTTCCTCCCCCCTAGATGTTCCATGTCCCCCTCCCCTCTTCCCCGACAGTCCCAGATGTTCCATGTCCCCCCCCCGACAGTCCCAAATGTCCCCCCACCCCGACAATCCCAAATGTTCCCTCCCCCCTAGATGTTCCATGTCCCCCTCCCCTCAGTCCCAGATGTTTAATGTCCTCCTCCCTCCCTTACAGTCCCAAATGCCCCCCCCCCCCGACAGTCCTAGAGGTTCATGACTTCAGTGTAAACCCTCAAAGGTCTCCAGACAGGTCGCACCCCATGTTTCCCAATGAGTACCATTCAAATCGGTGCGACTTCAGAGTAGCGCCTGCACTACTTTTGGTCTGACTTTCATGCGACTCGAAGGCCATGGACTTCAATGTGAGCCCTCAAAAGTCGCAAGAAAGTCGTACCGGAATGATATACATGCGACTTTGTGCAGCACACACAATCGTTCGTGGTCTAAGCCAAAGTCGCGATCCTCCAAAGTCGCACCGTAACGTCGCAATAAACATGGCAGTATTCTGAAGTTGCACAGGTGTGAATGGAGCCTGAAATGTTCCAGATTTGGCGCACAGAAGGCGATCTATTTTTCTGATGTCGAAGCTTGTGGCAGCAGCAGCTGAGATCGGAGCCGGGTGGGTTGTGCGTATTTTGCTCATTAATTTCCTCTCGGAGTGAAATATCCGGACAAATTGCCTCTCTGAGTGCAGGGAATGCTGCTTCCATTATTACTGCACACTGGCAGAGGCTTCCTTTGTTTCTGCACCCCCCCCCATCCCCCCCATGCTCCCCCCCCACCGCTAATCCCTGTATAGTTCAGTAATGATGTCTATGCAGGGTATCAGCCCCCTATGAGGAGCCCCCAGCACAGCCGCTGTCAATCAGTAAACATCATCATCGAAGTGGGATGGTGCCCCCTACTGGCAGCTCCTGGGATCAGTCAAGGAGCATCATTGTTCATTCACTGTGAATGCCCTTCTGTTCCACCAATCAGCATCCTGTCCTGCTTGTCCTCATCCGATCACGCCATCCTTCTCTTGCATTCATAACTGTAACTCTTTAGTGGCGTTGTGGCGAATGGCGGCCTTTGTGATCCCCTAATGTGAACCCTTTCCTTGCCTGTAGAAGGCACCGAGCTTCTCTTCTACTGTGCAGGAGAAGACAAAAGTAGGGGGCTCTGTTGGGGGGTGAGTGATAACATGAAAACTCATCCCTGCAAGATAGTGGGACGTGTGGCTATTAGAGCCAAATTCAGACCAAACATTACAAATCCATCCATAAAATGCTATTTTGTTCAGTTATTTATTGGAGAAATGACAATACTGCAGGTAGAATTATCTGAGATCTCTATTAATGTCCTGTAATCCATTGTAGCCTGGTTAGGTCTAGAGCAGTGGTCTCCAAACTGTGGCCCTTTGCTTGCCTCTATCTGGCCCTCTGGTGTGGTGGGGGGGGGGAGGGTACTTCTTCTTCCCACTGATATCAACAAGGAGGAACCATTTCTTCTACTGGTACCAACTTTGGGGCACTATTCCTCCCACTGACACCAATGATGGGGCACTATTCCTGCCACTGATACCAATGATGGGACACTATTCCTCCCACTGACACCAATGATGGGGCACTATTCCTCCCACTGACACCATTGATGGGGCACTATTCCTCCCACTGACACCATTGATGGGGCACTATTCCTCCCACTGACACCATTGATGGGGCACTATTCCTCCCACTGACACCATTGATGGGGCACTATTCCTCCCACTGACACCATTGATGGGGCACTATTCCTCCCACTGACACCATTGATGGGGCACTATTCCTCCCACTGACACCATTGATGGGGCACTATTCCTCCCACTGACGCCAATGATGGGGCACTATTCCTCCCACTGACGCCAATGATGGGGCACTATTCCTCCCACTGATGCCAATGATGGGGCACTATTCCTCCCACTGATGCCAATGATGGGGCACTATTCCTCCCACTGATACCAATGATGGGGCACTATTCCTCCCACTGACACCAATGATGGGGCACTATTCCTCCCACTGACACCAATGATGGCACACTATTCCTCCCACTGACACCAATGATGGGGCACTATTCCTTCCACTGATACCAATGAGGGGGCACTATTCCTCCCACTGATACCAATGATGAGGCACTATTCCTCCCACTGATACCAATGATGGGGCACTATTCCTCTCACTGATACCAATGATGGGGCACTATTCCTCCCACTGACACCAATGATGGGGCACTATTCCTCCCACTGACACCAATGATGGGGCACTATTCCTCCCACTGATACCAATGATGGGGCACTATTCCTCCCACTGATACCAATGATGGGGCACTATTCCTCCCACTGATACCAATGATGGGGCACTATTCCTCCCACTGATACCAATGATGGGGCACTATTCCTCCCACTGATACCAATGATGGGGCACTATTCCTCCCACTGATACCAATGATGGGGCACTTTTCCTCCCACTGATACCAATGATGGGGCACTATTCCTCCCACTGATACCAATGATGGGGCACTATTCCTCCCACTGATACCAATGATGGGGCACTATTCCTCCCACTGATACCAATGATGGGGCACTATTCCTCCCACTGATACCAATGATGGGGCACTATTCCTCCCACTGATACCAATGATGGGGCACTATTCCTCCCACTGATACCAATGATTGGGCACTATTCCTCCCACTGATACCAATGATGGGGCACTAGTCCTCCCACTGATACCAATGACTGGACGATATTCCTCCATCCACTGACTACAAGCACTATGTCATTTTTTATTTTTTTTTTACTTCTACTTACGCTGGGGCATTTTCTACTCCCACTGGGCACTCCGGCCCTCCTAAAGTCTGACAGTAAACCAGCCCTTTGTTTAGAAAGCTTGGAGACCCCTGGTCTAGCGTTTATATCGCTGTGAGGCTGTCAAGCTCTGTTCCATTGCACAGCACTGTCATCCTGACATATTGCAGGCCCTGGGAGCTGTGGTGAGAGGGCACAGGAGGGATCTCGTCAGCATGGTGAGGCTTTTTCATTACCCAGTGAGCAAGGAGTTGACACAGGAAATTGCAGAAGGACGCATAAGAAACAGTGGTGTCATCCTCATACTGTCTGGCATGGCAGTGGTGTGTAAATCATATGACCGGTGTAAAGGAATTTCAGGCAGTGCACAGGTGTGTTTTGGTTGTTTGACTAGAGTCCTCTTTAAGGAGCTCAGGATGAACTGGATAGGTCTAGGAATCTTCTTTTTCAATTTCTTTCATTGAAGGACACAGCTGGATCAGTAGACCAATGGGTTATTACTCCATCTGCAGGAGTAAGCCGCTAGGTACAGGGTGAACTGGACAGATGTAGGAAGGCTCTCTCATTCATTGAAGGACACAGCCAGATCAGTAGACCAATGGGTTATTATGCCACCTGCAGGAGTAGGAGACCAGGTACACGGTGAACTGTATAGATCTAGAAAGGCTCTCTTTAGTTCATTGAAGGACACAGCCAGATCAGTAGATCAACGGGTTATCAGGTCACCTGCAGGAGTTGGAGACCAGGTACACGGTGAACTGTATAGCTCTAAGAAGGCTCTTTTTTGTTCATTGAAGGACACAGCTGGATCAGTATTACTCTATCTGCAGGAGTAAGCCGCTAGGTACAGGGTAAACCAGATAGGTCTAGGAATGCTCTCTTTTGTTCATTGAAGGACACAGCCAGATCAGTAGACCAATGGGTTAATATGCCACCAGCAGGAGTAGATTAGGTACAGGGTGAACTGAATAGATCTAGGAAGGCTTTATCTTTCTCTTTCACTCACTGAAGGACACAGCTGGATCAGTAGACCAATGGGTTATTATGACGCTTTCAGGAGCAAGCTGTTAGTTATGGGGTAAAGTAGATAGATCTAAGAAGGCTCTTTTTTGTTCATTGAAGGACACAGCTGGATCAGTAGACCAATGGGTTATTATTCCACCTGCAGGAGAAGGAGGCCAGGTACAGGGTGAAATGAATGGCTCTAGTTGAACTGAATAGATCTAGGAAGGCTTTTTTATTTCATTCATTGAAGGACACAGCTGGATCAATAGACCAATGAGTTATTACGCCACCTGCAGGAATAGGACGCTAGGTGCAGGGTAAACTGGATGTCTATTGTATATAGGGTCGCTGTGATTTCTAGTGATGGTGGAATCTTCTTTGAATTCTTTAGACATGCCAGAAGCATGGGCAGCAGACCACTGGCTCATAGCAAATCCCAGTGCGGGATTGTTTGTTCAGCACCAGCCCGGGGAATATGGAGTTTGATAGCCAGAAAGGACCGACCGCCAGGAAGAAACCTGTGGGAGGGGAGATATTAAGGAAGTACTCCAGAAATCACATACCTGTATATGCACTATAAGAGCCTGCCCACACTGCACACATGCTTACAGAGTGCATGCTGTCAGTTTTGTGGGGTAGTTTACTATTTTTTTTTTTTAATCACTTGCTGATCACCGAGTGTATAAAAACAACAAGCCTGTAAGCGATTATAAGCCAAGGGCGTGGTATCATTTTTTACAGACTGCAATCTGCTGTTCAGTAAAAGTGATCTGGGCAGCTCTACAGCCACCTGAGCACTTCTACAGTGGTGAGAAGGGCAGCTCCGCCTTGCCTGGTTCTTTAGCTCCACCCTCCATCTGGGGAACCCAGGTCTATGGTAAACTGCCAGAATAAATAGATACAGAGGAAATGGAGGAACATCCGTTCCCCCATCTCCTCTGTGGCTAATGAAGCCAAAAGCAACAATGATTTCCGGTCTGAGAATTGTCATCTGCTGGCTGCTACAGTCATGGAAGCAGCTAATCAAGCACAATCGGGGCATGGTTAGCTGCTTTGGAGGGTACTGGGAAACAGCAGGGGTCTAATAGACCCTTGATGTCTCTGTAAGAGTACCTGTTACCTGCTCAAAGCCCCCTTGTGATAGCAATAAATCTAAAAGGAAAGAAGAACTTAAAGTGTAAAAAAAAGCGTTAAAAAATGTAAAATGGTTATAATTCCTTACATATACCCAGTGAAGTGACTGGCCTCAGGTGATACACAGAGATGAAACATATCCTCCTACATATGTTGTACCTGTTTATCTGCATCTCTTCTTTACATTCGTACAAAGTGCTGCATTTATAAAGCTTGTCTGAGAGTTCAGAACAAAAGGGATGGAGAGCTGAAATTATAAGCTGCAGAGCTCAGTGAGGAGAGATCTGAGAGCTGATTGGAGGGAAGGGACACCCCCCCCCTCCACACAGGATCAAAGCTGAGGTCCCTCCCCTGTCACCATTTTTCTCTTGGTGTCAGGAAAACTTATCATAAGTGATTCATGCTTCTTGCAGAAGATCAAGGCAGCAGACAGAAATTACACTGTCCAAATACAGGCCGTTATCTCTTGTGTCAAATAGAATTATCATTCTTGGTTCAAAAGTTTTTCTTTCCTGAATGGATTTGAAATTTCCTTTAAGAACTAAAATATTGAGGTCTCCCAAAGTGTGGTCAGGTTGTGCGAAATGGTGTCCCACAGGTGTGCAAAAGTCATCTTCTTTATGTTCCTTGATGGTATGTCTGTGCAAATTCATCCTTGTTTGCAACTTCTGTCCTGTTTCGCCAACATAACAGGACAGAAGTTGCAAACAAGGATGAATCTTCAGAAGATGACTTTTGCACACCTGTGGGACACCATTTCGCACAACCGGACCACACTTTGGGAGACCTCAATATTTTAGTTCTTAAAGGAAATTTCAAATCCATTCAGGAAAGAAAAACTTTTGAACTAAGTATGATAATTTTATTTGACACAAGAGATAACGGCCTGAATCTGGACATGGGATTCCTCAATCATTATCCGACAGTTTTATGACTATCACCTCAAGCATGACTTCCTCTGTGAGTGTTGTCTCCCCCCCCCCATACTTTGCTTATGCTGTGTCTTATCTCTAGTCTCCTTTTTTTTTTTCGTCCCCCACATCTCTTCTAACATTCTGCTAAAACTTTGTGATCAGTACTGCTTGGACCTTGAAGAAGGGGACATTCCCCGAAAGCTTGTCCTCAAAATTGTATTGTAGTGCAAATACAAAAAGTATCACGGACAGTACTCAATTTTTACATGTATGTGAAAAATGTAAGAAAAATTGCCTTGCATGTAGTATGATTACATATTTCTTTATTATTATTATTATAATACAGGATTTATATAGTGCTTTACTTCTCTAGCACACAGCAACGCACTAGTGTGGTGTGAACGGGGCCCATCGCGGGCACTTGCTGTTAGAATCTTCATGTGTTGGTTCACGCCAGAACGTGCGTATTTTTTTTTTTTTTTTTGCGCTTTACTTTGTTGACTACCCATTCATTTCAGTGGGCTGCCAAACACACGGGAACGCTCAAAAAGTACGGCAGGCAAGGGTTTTAAAAACCACACCACACCAAACCACATGGTAATGCGGTAGTGGGCCACAAATGCACCACGTTTGATAGATGCGCTTGGGGTGCCATTAATAATTCATGCCACCCATGTGCGTCTGATAAGGACTTTTCCATTGTTTGCAGATTCAATCATTTTAATTGGATAAAAAAAAAAACAAAATCAAATCATCGTGACCATCATTAGAGACATGAGTCCGGCTTGGCTGGTCCAGATATAAAATCTGAAAGTCTGCTCTGCTTCCGGGTGTTGGAATGCAGTGTAGGGATAAGACAGGTCCACTTACCTATAGACAGCGCATTGAGCACACAGAACACAACTGACACCTGGAAGAGAGTCGGCGTGCTTGCTGCCTGTGAGCCAATCAGAAAGAGAGCTCATGTTATTACACGTCATTGAAGTCTGGTTGAGTTTTTAGCCCTCACGCACACGGGGTGTTTTAGTAACGCTGGTAACGTTAGCTGTGTAAAGTCACGTTAAAAACATGAGTTTTTTTAGTGTTTTTGCATCAGTAAAAAAAATCTGAAACCGCCGGTTTGCCGCGTTTTACCGACCTTTTTTTTTTTTTTTTTTAATTTTTTTCGCATTTTTTAGTGTTAGAGAGTTTTTACAACTAAAAATCTTCTCCTAGAAACTAGGGATGCACTGAAATTTCGGTGGCCGAAACGCCTCGGCCGAAAACACCCCCTTCAGCCACAGGCCGAAATGAAAGAAAAAGCACCGATACAGGTGCCGAAAAAAAACCCTCGCCGCCAACCGCCCGCCACCCCTCGCCCCTTGCCCGCCGCTGCCGCCACCGGCCACCGCTCGGTAGTTCTCAGCCTTACCTGAGAAACCATTGAGCGATAGAGATGAGTGAAGGAAAGATGGCCGCCTCTCATCTCTATGCCCTTGGAGGACCGGAGTGATGTCACTTCCCGTTAAGGCCATTTTTTTTTCTTTTTTAAACACTAGATCAATGCTTTTTTTTTTTTTGATCCAATGCTTTACATTGAAGAGGAGAGATGTGGGGTCTTACTGACCCCATATCTCTCCATAAAGAGGACCTGTCACTAATTATTTCTATCACAAGGGATGCATGCACTTCTTGTGATAAGAATAAAAGTGATTAAAACATTTTTTAAAGGGACAGTGCAAAATAAATAAATAAATAAATAAAAAGTTTAATGTGCCCCCGTCCCCCCGTACACGCACGTAGTGGTGAACGCATACGTAGATCATGCCCACATATGGAAATGGTGTCCACACACGTGAGGTATCGCCACGAACATCGGAGCAAGAGCAATAATTCTCGCACTAGACCTCCTCTGTAACTTTACATTGCTAACCTGTAGGCAATCAAACCTGCTAACCTGTAGCAATTAATCAAAGTGTATTTTTTTTCCAAAAAATATATATTCATTTTTAAAAACTGCGCATTTCGGTTTTCGGCCAAGTGCATTTTGAATTTTCATTTTCGGTTTCGTCACCAGAATTTTAATTTTGGTGCACCACTGCTAGAAACCCACTAGTCCTGGATTTTCTTTCCAGCCAAAAAATGATTCCAGTCTTTGTGTGCATGGACACATAGGATAACATACTAGGGGGTTTACTGGCTGTAGAAAAAAATGACAAATACCAAAAACAGCCGCTTTAAGAACGTCCCGTGTGCTTGAGGACTAAAACTATAACTAAAGGATAAACTTTTTGAGTTTTGGAGAGGGTGGAGATGGATTAGAACCACTGTCAGTTTTTATTGTTGTCTGTGCCCCTGTTAGTATTCGTTCACACTAGCTTTGAAAGCAGGCATTTGAGAGGCGTTTTTAATGCTCCTCAAACGCCTATGAAAATGATACTATGGTTGGATTTCCACTTGACAGGAAGTGAAGGGAAATCTCCCCAATAGGACACAGATAGCAAAAAAAAAACCAAATGCTGACGGGCTATATTGTTATCAAAAGTGAAAGAAAATCCCAAACTATTGGGTGGTCCCCAGAACAGGGGAAAAGGGAAATCATCCAATGAGGACACTAATTTTGGTGACACCAAGGATTCTCTCACTTTGGATGGATTTCCACTTGACAGGAAGTGAAGGCAAATATCCCCAATAGGACATAGATGGCAAAAAACCTGGTGGGATTATAACCCTCCCTTGCCCTCTCTAAAATGAAAAGAAAAGATTTTCCTTTAGTTCTATTTTAATACACTGAGGGCTTTTCTTGACCCCAATTGGACACAGATGGCAAAAAAACCCAAATGCTGATGGGCTGTATTGTTATCACCGAAAGTGAAAGAAAATCCCAAATATTGAGTGGTCCCCAGAACAGGGAAAAAGGGAAATCATCCAATGAGGACACTCATTTTGGTGACACCAAAGATTCTCTCTTTGAATGGATTTCCACTTGACAGGAAGTGAAGGAATATCTCCCCAATAGGACACAGACAGCAAAACAAATGCTGACGGGCTGTATTGTTATTATCGAAAGTGAAAGAAAATCCCAAATATTGAGTGGTCCCCAGAACAGGGAAAAAGGGAAATCATCCAATGAGGATACTAATTTTGGTGACACCAAGAATTCTCTCACTTGGGATGGATTTCCACTTGACAGGAAGTGAAGGGACATCTCTCCAATAGGACATAGATGGCAAAAAACCTGGTGGGGATTATAACCCTTCCTTGCCCTCTCTAAAATGTAAAGAAAAGATTTTCCTTTAGTTCTATTTTAATACATTGAGGGCTTTTCTTGACCCCAATTGGACCCAATTGGGAAAAAAACCCAAATGCTGACGGGCTGTATTGTTATCATCGAAAGTGAAAGAAAATCCCAAATATTGAGTGGTCCCCAGAACAGGGAAAAAGGGAAAATGTTCCAATGAGGACACTAATTCTGGTGACACCAAAGATTCTCTCACTTTGGATGGATTTCCACTTGACAGAAAATGAAGGGAAATCTCCCCAATAGGACACAGATAGCAAAAAAAATGCTGACTGGCTTTATTGTTATTATTGAAAGTGAAAGAAAATCCCAAATATTGGGTAGTCCTCAGAACAGTCAAAAAGGGAAATCATCCAATGAGGACACTAATTTTGGTGACACCAAAGATTATCTCACTTTGGATGGATTTCCACTTGACAGGAAGTGAAGGGAAATCTCCCCAATCGTAAACAGATGGCAAAATAATAAATAAATGGGGTATTAGCCTTCCCTTACTCCATCCAACATGAAAAAAAAAAGTTTGCCTTTAGTTCTACTTGAAAGTGTCTCTTTCATTTTTCCCGATTGGAGGCAGCCATGTTGTGGCTAGGCTCCACCTTAGAAGCCATTGACACTGGAGGTACAGTACTTTGTTCCTAGGAAACTGAAAGGGCCTGCAAATGTTGGCAAAAAAAGGTCCAAAAAATAGGAATAGTATTGCTTACACATTCTGCAGCCAGGAATGTCATCATGCTGGTGCAGATCCCCTCAGTGAAAGAGGCCGCTCCGAATGTGTGGAAGAGGACTTTCAGCCAGCGTGGGACGGGGTCCACAAGGACGAGGATCAGAGCAAAAGCTGCAGAGAAACAGGGACAGAGTTATTGGGGGGACTGCGGGGTCTGTTCAGCTAAAAAAGGGACTTCTAGTGACCAGGACAAGGAGTGATGCTGTCTATGACAATAACTAGTCAGGACTTCTGATCACGAACGAGATAAATTAAAGCCCAATTCCAAGAACTAAACAAAATCTACCCCTGCTCTGTGACCCCTGCATTGTACTGCAAGGCTTAAATACCCAACAGTCTCGGGCAGCCTTTCCCAACCTTTCAACGCAGAGGAACCCTTGAAATCACTTTCCAGACTCGGGGAACCCCGGCTACAAATGACTATATCTACAACTCCTGATCAGATGCATTAGTGTGAGGGTCAGTGGGCGGAATGCTCCTCACACTTATGGTCATTAGGAAGAATTGTCCCTTACAGATCACTAAGAAGATCAATGGTGTCAGTGGGAACTTATCTGAGAGGCAGAACTTGCTCATTGCTCAGGGAACTTCTAGCAACCTCTGGGGCAACACTAGGGTTCCATGGAACCTTGGTAGAGAAACCCTGGTCTAGGGAAAGCTGAAGAGGCTGCATTACTTACCTTACCCCTGCTCCTGCCGGCTCCAGCACTCCCCTGGTTTCCGTCGGGCACTCCGGGCAGTGGGCGGCCTCTTGGTGTCATCATGTACAATGTAGGGCTATTAACATGACCTGGGGCACCTTAGAGAGCAGGCTTCACCGGACACATCACACTGTTGGAGGGACCCTACTGGAGCAGGGAACAAGGTAAGTATTGCATCTTCTTCTTGCACCCCTGTAACCATTACCAGGACAGGTTCATCCATGGATGGGGAACTGCACCCCCACTCCCCTGCTGCTAGTGAGTGCTATAGAATGGGTGCACCACCCTGCACCCATTCTCTGCCCCTTCTTCTGCTGCCCATGGTTGCCATGGAATGTGTACTGCACATGTGCTATGAATTGCTTGCTTTACGGTTGCCTACCACTAGAGCATGCTTGTGTGCTGCAGCAGGGGCGGCCGCCCCTTCTGCCCTCCCCTTGTCCTGGCCCTGCACCTGATTGAGTAGTCAATGCTTACATTGCAACCGGACCCCACTGCAAGAAGAGTTTGTCTAATTCATTTAAAGGCTTTAAAGAAAACATGTCTCTTTAAAGCTCCCACCTGCATATACATTTTCCACATCATTCACCTGCCAGAGCCATTGTATATACTAGGTACATCCATGTATATGGAAGCAGGTGGCCTATTGCTCATCCTCCCAGGACGCAGTACTCAGAGCTGAGCGTCCAATCGCTAGGCTCAAACACTGTCACATGGGAGTTATTAACAGTGCAAGTTTCAACGATGGCTCCAACAGTGGAACAGAATGGTGGAGGAGCTAGAGATGGTGGTAATCAGTGTCGGGTGGGGGGGGGATCTGTCTCCTGAAATAACGCTGGGGGTTGTTTTGGTTCCAGTTTAAAAAGTGCATAGTGAGTTGACACGTGACAACTGCGAGGAAGGCTTTGGTAAATGGCACCAAGAATTGTTGGGTTAGGATAGGGAGGACTTGTGTTCTTACCCGTGGTGAATAGCGTGAAGCCAATGTGGCAGATGAGATTGTCCAGCAGAGGTTGGCTACAATACCGCGAGGAGCTCGGCCTGCAGAACAGAACACAAATATCTCTTCATAGTTTGAAGGAGGGGTGCTCAAACCACATGTGGCCTGCGGAGCCCTCTGATGTGGCCCTCAACCTCGAACTGAATGCTTTCAGAAAGTGCACAACACCTGCAAGATATAATGGAAGTCCATGGCAAAGCACGGCTAACCTGCAGAACTGCACTGCACTCACGGAGCAGGTGAACCGCAGCTCATTGGTATGGAAGCAACCTTATAGGGGGCCCAGGACAGTAAGGGCTCCTTTTACATTTGCAGTTGGGGGGGGGGTAAAAACCCTCAGTTGAGACGTGTTCTTACCAAATTCCCCCCCCCCCCCCCAACTACTGATGTAGTGTCATGGGTCACAATAGCGACCTCTTCCCATGCTCCAGGGGGCCCATGCGGCCTCTCTGTCACATTCTGTTTTACACTTGGACAGGAGAGGCAGAGTGGGCGGTATAGACAAAAACCGGTCCTCTCCATTTTCCTCCTGCAACCACTGAAAGCTGGCTTCTCCTCCTCTCCCAACTGGCATTCAGGGGCTGCAGGAGGAAAATGTTTATTATGCTATTCAAAATTCAGAACCATTTCATTTCATTTTGTCCTGTGACCGGTTACCAGATCACTTAAGTGGCCCTCGCTTTTCAGAAGGTTGAGCACCCCTAGTCGAAATCATTAATAAAATATCTTGCATTCACTGTACAGCTGCTGATCTAGAGGAAGCCAGTATTTACTGTCACCTGCCATGTAGAGCATCATGGAGGAGCTGCTATACCAATAACAAACCGTGTTCCTAACTTAAGTTGCGTGTGGGCTGGCCTCTCCTTACTATTGGTCAGTGTGCTGGCCAGTCACAGCAATGGATAAGTAGTGAGGAGCAGAAGGGGTGGGCCAAGCTAACTGCATATTCATGATCTAGAGCTCCAGGGAGCCATGTGACTAGCAGTAGCTTTAAAGCCGAACTCTGGCCATTCCTTCAGTCTTGCACACAATGTAATGAAATCGACCGAGCCTGCGCTGAGTACTTCCGTTAGAATGCCGCTTCCCCGTCCGAACACCAACTACAGCCACCACAGCCGACCATACAAGACTAGAGGATACCAGTCTTGAAGTAAACCAGAGTAGACTAGTTTATTTTAGCAGATACAAGATATATTCATTCAAGGGAGCAATCCCCCCTCCCTGCATAATGACACAGGGTGGGGCAATCTACATTTAGTAACAAGAGACACACCAACAGACAGTCCCATCAGGAGGGAGGGCTGCTGGAGACACCCCCACCAAGCCAAACACATAAACACATCCCATAATAGTTTGCTCCCAAGCAAGACACACAATAGAACAATGGGATGCAACCACATGGCATTAAACAATCCACAACCCCCCACCTCAATATTAGGACAGATCACCCTGTACCCCTAACAGGCACAGGGTGACTTACACATAATAGGGATATGGGGAGCTGAGACAGGGATCTCCCCACCTCTCCAAAGTGAGCTGTGTTCCATGGGCCCCCCACCCAAAGTGACTCCCGAGATTCATCATCGAATGGGCTGTGCATGAAAGTGACATTCTCATATTCTGATGGGCACTGTGTAATAATGACGTAAAGTAAAAAGCATAATAATTATAATATCTGTGTCAGCAGGGATTTCATTGGCTGCTGTAAGCGGCGCGCTTCCCCACACATCTTTGGAATGCGAACACACGATGGCACGCCCCCCAGTTCCCTTTCCCACGCTTTTCTGAATTTTTTAGTAGCATATTTTAATGGAATTGGTGAAGTGTATCGGGGTTGATGAATATTTTATACCTGTAGTATTTAGTGTTCAGGTAATCATGGCGGACGTATTCTGGAGGAGATAGAGATATGGGACAAGCTGGAGGGTCATTCTTGTTCAGAATAAGTAGAAAGAGAACCGGTCATATCAGTGGGGCAGGTAAGCCTCTCCTCTAGTTTTTATTAAATAATAACGCATGTGATCATCCCCCCCCCGTGCAACGAAACCTTTCAAACCAGAAACAAGATCTTCACTTTTACTAAAATGTTTTATCTCGCACGTCTGATTGTTTCTGCCATACTTCTTGTTATATTATCCCCTTATCTTGTATATGGCAATCTGCAAAAATGATCGCATGGGTATTTGCGCCTTTTACGTATTGCTGGGATCCTAGTAACTGCATTTGTTCTCCGGGGTGTTTTTGGTCCCAAATGGGGGGGGGGGGGGTTAGCCTTCAGTCCTCATGCACACTGGGCACACTGTTAGCTAGAAGGGCCTACAAGGATTGTTGTATAATTGTTTTTTTTATGTTTTTTATAACAGTAAAAATATTGCAACAGAAAAATACCGGTAGCGTTAGCTGTATAAAGTCACGTTAAAAATACAAGTTTTTCCGCATTTTTTTTCTAGCATTTTATTCCACGTTTGCGCTTTTTAAGCATTTTTTTAGCGGTTTTTACACAAAAAAAATTTAATAAAATTTTTACTAAAAATAAAACCACGCTGACTTTTACCACGTTTTTCAGCTTTTACCAGCATTAGAGCATTTTTACACCTAAAAAAACTCCTCTAGAAACTCACTAGTCCTGAGTTTTTTTTTTTTTTTTTCCAGCCAAAAAATGCTGATTAAAACCTATGTGTGTATGGACATATAGGATAACATGTTGGGGAGTTTACTGGCTGTAGAAAAAAACACCAAAAGCCAAAAACAGCCACTGAAAAAATGTCCTGTGTGCATGAGGACTTAAAATGCAGTGGAATTCCAGATACAAATATTTTATACAAACTTACATTGATACTGCTTGAGCTATTGTCACTATGTACAGTATATACCAACAATGGGCAAACCTCGGCCCGGCGGACCTTTTAATCCGGCCCGTGGAGCGTGATACTGTCAGGATGGCTGTCAGGATGTGTGTAGGCGGGGCAGCATGACGAACGTGAGGGGAGCTAGGCTCCTCTCACAGTCCGCCCTGAAGACCGGAACGGCGCGGGAACATGGCGAGAGGAACGCGCGGAGCAAAAGTAAGTGAATTGACACAATATGGGGAATGAATTACTATGGGGGATGAATTACTATAGGGGGGATGAATTACTATGGGGGATGAATTACTATGGGGGATGAATTACTATAGGGGTAATGAATTACTATATGGGGGATGAATTACTATGGGGGATGAATTACTATATGGGGGATGAATTACTATGGGGGATGAATTACTATATGGGGGATGAATTACTATGGGGGATGAATTACTATGGGGGATGAATTACTATGGGGGATGAATTACTATATGGGGGATGAATTACTATATGGGGGATGAATTACTATGGGGGATGAATTACTATGGGGGATGAATTACTATGGGGGATGAATTACTATGGGGGATGAATTACTATGGGGGATGAATTACTATATGGGGGATGAATTACTATATGGGGGATGAATTACTATGGGGGATGAATTACTATATGGGGGATGAATTACTATATGGGGGATGAATTACTATGGGGGATGAATTACTATGGGGGATGAATTACTATATGGGGGATGAATTACTATGGGGGATGAATTACTATATGGGGGATGAATTACTATGGGGGATGAATTACTATATGGGGGATGAATTACTATATGGGGGATGAATTACTATATGGGGGATGAATTACTATGGGGGATGAATTACTATATGGGGGATTAATTACTATGCTTACTATGGGGGAATATTACTATACTTACTATGGATGACACATACACATCATTCATCTACTCTTGGTCCGGCCCCCGGGTCCAATATATGAACCCATTGCGGCCCTCAAGTCAAAAAGTTTGCCCACCCCTGGTATATACCATACCAGACCGACACCCCTGGAAGCTGGAAATCACTGCAGTAGATGCAACTAATCCAGTCATCTTCACCAGATTCTGGGTCCTGAGCAACCTCTTCCTCCCACATTGTGAACACAGGAAGCCATCCAGAGAATGCATTCATTCAAAACATGTAGAGCTAAGCTTTCTCTGATGGAAGAGGTGGGGAGCATGATGTCACCACCTTGTCTCTCCACCTTATCCAATCAGGGAACGCTTTGCATTAATTCAGAAAATGTAGAGCAGTGGTCTCCAAACTGCAGCCCAAGGACCAAATGTGGCCCTTTGCTTGCTATTATCCGTCCCCTGGGGCAATATTCCTTCCACTGACACCATTGATGGGGCATTCTCTCTTCCACTGACACCAACAATGGGGCACTGTTCCTCACAAATGATGGGGCACTATTCCTCCAATTGACACAAATGATGGGGCACTATTCCTCCCACTGATACCAATGATGGGGCACTATTCCTCCCATTAACACAAATGATGGGGCACTATTCCTCCCACTGGTACCAATAGTGAAGCACTCTTCCTTCCACTGACACCAATGATGGGGCACTCTTTCGCCTACTGATACCAAAAGTGGGGCACTGTTCCTCCCATTGACACCAATTATGGGGCACTGTTCCTCCCATTGACACCAATTATGGGGCACTGTTCCTCCCATTGACACCAATTATGGGGCACTGTTCCTCCCATTGACACCAATTATGGGGCACTGTTCCTCCCATTGACACCAATTATGGGGCACTATTCCTCCCATTGACACCACTGATGGGGCACTCTTCCCCCCCCCCCCATTGACACTACTAATGGGGCACTATTCCCCCCCATTGACACCACTGATGGGGCACTATTCCTCCCATTGCCACCACTGATGGGGCACTATTCCTCCAACTGACACCACTGATGGGGCACTATTCCTCCAACTGACACCACTGATGGGGCACTATTCCTCCCTTTGCCACCACTGATGGGGCACTATTCCTCCCTTTGCCACCACTGATGGGGCACTAATCCCCTCATTGACACCACTGATGGGGCACTAATCCCCCCATTGACACCACTGATGGGGCACTAATCCCCCCTTTGACACCACTGATGGGGCACTATTCCTCCTACTGATACAAATGATGGGGCACTATTCCTCCCACTGACACCAATGATGGGGCACTATTCTTCCCACTGACACCAATGGTGGGGCACTATTCCTCCCACTGATACAAGGCACTATTCTTCAAACACTAGCAATTTTGGCTCCTCCCCCATAGACATGAGCAATGAGGCCCTATTCCTTCAGTTGATACCAATGATGGGTTATATCCACTGACATCAGGCCATTTTCCAGTCCCACTCGGCAAACTCCGACCCCCATAAAATCAGAAGGACAGTAAAGTGGCCCTTTGTTTGGAAAGATTTGAGACCTCTGATATATAGCTTTCTCTGAATGGAAGAGGTGGAAAGCATGATGCCACTGCTTCACCTCTCCACCTTGTCCAATGAGAGAATGCTATGAACTAATTCAGAAAAAAACAAATCGTTCTCTAAATGGCCTCTGTGCTGAGAGGTCAACCTTCTGTGTCCAGAATCCAACAGGGCAGTCGATTGGCACGGGATTTGGAGATCATTGGAGACATGGTGTCTACTTCAGTGATTTCCAGCTTCCAGGGGCATTGGTCAGGTATGGTATGGCACTGGATCTGGAGATCATTGGAGACGTGGTGTCTTCTTTAGTGATTTCCACCTTCCAGGGGCATTGGTCAGGTATGGTATATCACGGATCTGGAGATCATTGGAAACGTTGGGTCTACTTCAGTGACTTCCAGCTTCCAGGGGCATTGGTCAGGTATGGTATATCACGGATCTGGAGATCATTGGAAACGTTGGGTCTACTTCAGTGACTTCCAGCTTCCAGGGGCATTGGTCAGGCATGGTATGGCACAGGATCTGGAGATCATTGGAGACGTGGTGCCTACTTCAGTGATTTCCAGCTTCCAGGGGCATTGGTCAGGCATGGTATGGCACGGGATCTGGAGATCATTGGAGACATGGTGTCTACTTCAGTGATTTCCAGCTTCCAGGGGCATTGGTCAGGTATGGTATGGCACGGATCTGGAGATCATTGGAAATGTGGGGTCTACTTCAGTGACTTCCAGCTTCCAGGGGCATTGGTCAGGTATGGTATATACAGTAGATGGTTATATTGGTCCAAGCTGGATCAATGGAACTATGTATAAAATGTCCATAGCTGGAATTCTTCTTTAATGAATAAAGATTTCACTCCTGTACAATATTTAGGAACATGAACTGAACATGTTGAGGACAATATAGACCTGGTTAAACTTGGGCAGCTTAGTGATAGAACAGCAGCATCTACACAGCTCTATTCCTCAAGTTTTCAAAGGGTAGTCCTAATGGTGCACCACATTCTGGTGTGTATTGAGCTGTCCCATATGGACCCTTTGGCCCCAGCATCAGGGATATGCATCAAATGACGTGGATATCTCCTAGAGCTGTATGTATGGGTAGCCAAAGGAGTGGAACTTAAGAAAGCTTTTTGGCTTGTGCTCCACCTAGACATGAAAGACGTAGAACAACACTGGCACAGCCATACTGACCTTAGAAGTACGTACAGCTGAGGAGCCGTAAGAGCCACACCGGCCACTGCAATGGTCCCCAGCCTGGAAAAGAGACAGACAAGGCGATCATTAGTGACGGCACATGGGCACACCTTGTGTGAGCGGTGATGGGTACATGGGGGGCGCTCACAGCCTGTTCCGGTGGGTGCGGGGGAGCCAGCGGCTGAGGTGATAGGATGAGTGAGCCAGAAAGTAGTGGATCATTCTGCATCTACTGCAATGAAAGTTCCCGAACAGTCACCCAATACCTACCTATAAATAATATATCGCCGCCTGCTCTACACACTCTCCTCTGCTGACTTTATTAAAGGGGAATCCCAACACACTCTGTGTTCAAACAGAAAAAAAGCACTTAACTTTAGTCTTGCATAGTTGTACAGGCCCCTCTCCAGTACTGAAAGTGTTTTCTCTGATTTCACTGCACACTGTGAGCATTTCACAATGTGCATAGCATTACTATTTGTTAAAGTGTTACTAACCCCAGACCCTGCATTCACTATGTCTGGTCTCCCCGGACCCTGCATTCACTGTTTGGTCTCCCCGGACCCTGCATTCACTGTTTGGTCTCCCCGGACCCTGCATTCACTGTTTGGTCTCCCCGGACCCTGCATTCACTGTTTGGTCTCCCCGGACCCTGCATTCACTGTTTGGTCTCCCCGGACCCTGCATTCACTGTTTGGTCTCCCCGGACCCTGCATTCACTATATCCAGTCTCCCCGGACCCTGCATTCACTATATCCGCTCTCCCCGGACCCTGCATTCACTATATCCGCTCTCCCCGGACTCTGCATTCACTATATCCGCTCTCCCCCGACCCTGCATTCACTATATCCGCTCTCCCCGGACTCTGCATTCACTATATCCGCTCTCCCCGGACCCTGCATTCACTATATCCGCTCTCCCCGGACCCTGCATTCATTATGTCTGGTCTCCCCGGGCCCTGCATTCACTATATCCGGTCTCCCCGGACCCTGCATTCACTATGTATGGTCTCCCCGGACCCTGCATTCACTATGTTTGGTCTCCCCGGACCCTGCATTCATTATGTCTGGTCTCCCCGGGCCCTGCATTCACTATATCCGGTCTCCCCGGACCTCGCATTCACTATATCCGGTCTTTCCGGACCCTGCATTCGCTATATCCGCTCTCCCCGGACCCCGCATTCGCTATATCCGCTCTCCCCGGACCCCGCATTCGCTATATCCGCTCTCCCCGGACCCCGCATTCGCTATATCCGCTCTCCCCGGACCCCGCATTCGCTATATCCGCTCTCCCCGGACCCCGCATTCGCTATATCCGCTCTCCCCGGACCCCGCATTCGCTATATCCGCTCTCCCCGGACCCCGCATTCGCTATATCCGCTCTCCCCGGACCCTGCATTCACTATATCCAGTCTCCCCGGACCCCGCATTCGCTATATCTGGTCTCCACTGACCCTGCATTCACTATATATCTGGTCTCCCCGGACCCTGCATTCACTAGACAGGATCAAACATCATTTTTACACAGTGCAGAGGATTAACCCCTTAGATTCCACAGTGAGTATAACAAGCATGCTTTACTGCATATACAGACTGATTGTACTGTTGTGGGTTTAGTAACACTTTAAAACTCCCACCCCGGCACTTTACAGCTTTCAATGCTGCTGGCTCCTGAGCTCTGTGCTGCTTCCCTGAACATCTGGTCATCACAGGACGGAATTAAAGCTGTATTAAACCCAAAACCAAAAATGTAATATATTGCAGCTTATCAATCATTAGATGTGCGGCTGCATTAGTTTACGTGAGTAAGGTGAGGGCTGGATCCACATCCTGGAGTGGGTGAGAGCGCCAACTTCTGGGGGAATGAGAAAAAGGTAAGTATTTCTACTACGTTCTCTGCCCCTGGACAAAACAAACATTTAAAGGAGTATTAAATTGCAGCTTACCAATCATTAGATGTGGTGGCTGCATTAGTTTCCTTTTTTAAGTCTTTTCCCTTTGTTCTCACCCGGTGATCTTGTCAGCAACAATCTTCCTGTATTAGAGCGTTCCCTACTCTGGATGAGGGGGCACAGCAGACAGCAGCACTGTCAGTCTGAGGGGGAGGGGAATGTTAGATGTACTAGCAGATTTAGATACACTAACATATTTAAGCCAGGCTCTGTTCGCACCAATGCGTTTTTTAGTGCTTTTTGCACTACAGTCCATGTAACATGGTTTCCTATGGAACACATTTTTGCTTTTTTAAGCTGCTGCGTTTTTGGAAAGGGTTAGGGACTTTTTTTAACCAATAGCCGCCCAGCCAATAGCCGTTTGGCGGTCGGGAAAAGGCTGTAGATTTGCGGGTGGACGCCATATGGCGTCCTCCCGCACATGCGCAGTTTTCGTGCTTGCAGAGCCGCGCAGCGGCGCGATCTGTCACTGGGGTGTACCTCGGTCGATGACAGATCTGAGTACCGGCCCCCCGTTGCCGGTACCATGTGACCTGCTGTGACCAATCACAGCAGGTCACATGACAGTTGTATACAATGGATGGCTTCATTCATGCCATCCATTGTATACTAGTGTCTAGCTGTGAATGGTCACAGCAGGTCACATGCACATGTCATGTGATTAGCTGTGGCCAATTCACAGCTAAGCACAAAAAAAAAAAAAAACCCTGAATAAATCGATGTCATTCAGGTAAATGCTTGCTTATAGCAAAGTAATTCTTTGCTATAAGCGAACTATGTAAAAAAAAAAAAAAAATACTGATCACTTCCCCAAAGTTACTATGGTAACATTGTACTACTTTGGACAAGTTTTCACCCACACTGCCACCATCAGGTGATTGCCAAAAGATGTGTCTGATTCCTGAAGTCATTATACAATTGAGAAGATCTCATCTCAACTCCAGTATGCAGGCCATAGACGGGTCGAAAATCGTCCGTTTAAAAAAAAAAAAAAAAACGTTGTCTCCTCCTCCTTCTTTTTCTCTTCATCCTATTTCTCTTTCTCCTCTTTCTCTTCCTCCTCTTCCTCCTCTTCCTCCTCTTCCTATACCACCTCCTCCTCCTTCTCCTCCTCCTTCTCCTTCTCCTCCTCCTCTTCCTCCTCTTCTCTTCCTCCTCTTCCTCCTCCTCCTCTTCCTCCTCTTCTTCCTCCTCCTCCTCTTCCTCCTCCTCCTCTTCCTCCTCCTCCTTTTCCTCCTCCTCCTTTTCCTCCTCCTCCTCCTCATCCTCTTCTTCTTCCTCCTCCCTCCTCTTCCTCTTCCTCTGTAAAACAATCGCCCGATTTGCCCATCATTGCCGGGAAAATCGGCCGTGAATCTTCCTACTTGACCGATAAAAACAAAAGTGCAAAAAACCCGCAAAACGGCCGACCAATTAACCCACTAACGGTGCAAAAATTGGCAGATTTTTTTTCTGGCCGAAAAATCGGCTGATTTTCGACCCGTCTATGGCCAGCATTACCCTTCTATCCTAGGCTATGGGCTGTGTATTTCTATTGACGCACACAGTGTAGGAAGAAACAACTCTTGTCCCTGCATGTAAGGGGTGGCTCCATAGGATGCTGCAAGTGAAAGGAGCCACCTTAAAATAGGAAACCTGGGGCTGTGGTCATGGCACCAATGTAAACTGGAACATAGACCAGGATTAGAAGATACAGGAGCTGCGTATTCAGTGATTATATCAGCTGCTGAAAGTGCGGAGGGTGGAATATCACTGCAAGAGTCTGAAATCTCAATAAAGACACAGAATATAGGAACAGTTGTACCTACCTGAAGTGAGGTGGACTTCCTAGACAGGAAATGAACAGGTAGGTGGTAATGATGGGGTTTTCGCCTTGTTGAAGTGTGGTAGTCTCCTGCGCTCCTCCTGTGGTACGGGGCCCCGCAACGTCTCCGTGTCGCATAAAATCATACTTCATGTAGGCGTAGGAGTAAAATAAGTCTGTGTCCAATAAAAGGAACATATCCCGATGTATCACATATGAGGGTCGCTTTTCATATCCGGAAAAAAAAACTTTCAAAAGTGGAAGATCAGTCGCGTTGGTTGTTTTTGTCTTCCAGCACGCTGGCAAATTTCTGTACAATGCAATTGGAAAATGAGTAGTCCAATGAGAAGAGTGGAGACTTGTGCTGGAACCCAAAAGAGTGGCCTTAGCTATTGTTACAAGAAAGGAATATCCCGCGATCTCTATACTCCTGCGATCTCTATAACCCAGCGATCTCTATACCTTTCATACTCTATACCCCTGCGATCGCTATACCTTTCATACTCTATACCCCAGCGATCTCTATACCCCAGCGATCTTTATACCCCTGCAATCTCTATACCTTTCATACTCTATAGCCAAGCGATCTCTCTACCCCCTGCGATCTCTCTACCCCCTGCGATCTCTCTACCCCCTGCGATCTCTCTACCCCCTGCGATCTCTCTACCCCCTGCGATCTCTCTACCCCCTGCGCTCTCTATATCCTGCAATCTCTTGCTATAACAGAAGATATTATGCGATTGGCCAGACAGATGGGACTTCTGAAGCAATCGTCCGTCATGACAAAGTTTGTATTAGCGATGGATCTTGCGGATGAGCCCCTGGACCAGCTGGGTGCTTTTGACCACGAACCAGTTAGTAACTATCACACACACCATGAGGGTGATGGCGAGGGACTGAACCAGCCAGAGCAGCATGGTGGTCGGAGACGTGGCTGGCAGCAGCGAGCGAGGGACTGGTCCTCCCGGGGCTGGCCGCCTCTACACTTGGTACAGCTGAATGGACACACACAAAAAGTATTGAAGTGAGCTATGCCATGAGTGGGAACAATAGGGATGTTCTGCCAGCCGCACATGCTTGCTGGAGGGCGCCCCTTACTGGCCAATGTGTGTCCTACAAGGTTGCTGAATGGACCAGAGAGCAAATCATCACTCTGCTTCAAGTCACTTTTATTGAAGTGACCAATCGATGTTCTCTGGTCATCGGTTGGAACCCTTTTTTCTTTATTCTGGGAATTCGATTTCCTTCTGTCTTCTGTGCACCCCGAGTGTCTCTTTTTTTAGACTCCTACTATACCCATACTAGTCAAGGGTAATGTGTTCTTAAAGTGATATTAAACTTTTTTTTTTTTTGCTTCTCATACTTTTAAAACTTTCCTATCTTCCCTGTTTGGCCAGTCCCATTAGTGATCCCTCGACCTTCCTGGGCAGCTGTGGAGCCACCGTTGTGTGCACGCACCTGGCCAGCTGTGTCCCTCTGTGCTGCGTATGTTAATGCACACACACAGCCCCAGGGCTCCAGCCTCCTCCTTCCTCCATACTTATCAACTGCTTCCTGAGCGCCCTATAGCAGAACTACTGCTACAGGGCGGCAGGGCTGCGCGAAATCACGGATTCAAATGGATACTGCGCTAGGTGAACACTTAAAACTTTGTGAGCACTATAGAGACCTTCACACCTCTGAAAAGCGATCAAAAAATGAAAATAAAACACTGTAATAGTTAAACTAAATAAGTGCATACATATGCCCTATGAAGACCCTCATCTCTCTGAGGGGCAATCAAATATATACGTGATTTTGCATTTCTGGGTAAAGGGGCGCGCACACCGCCCTACCCGCGCCACCATTGGCGGCTACAACTGTCGATCACCGGGTCCCTGCTGGAGATTCCCCAATGGCACCCGGCGATCGCTGAGGAACACTGACAGGGGAGAGGTCTGTGTGTAGACAAATAGAGATCTCTCCCCTGTCAGCACCAGCATGCTGCTTTGTATGGCTCTGCATAACAGACAAATACAAAGCAGCATGCTTACACAGTACAACACACACAGCACAGTTACAGTTAAAAGAGCACACAGTTAACCCTTTGATTGCCCCTCATGTTAACCCCTTCCTGCCCAGTTCCATTAGTACAGCGTTCGTGCTTTTTATTAGCACTGATCACTGTCTTGGTGTCACTGGGGATGTCAGTGGCAGTTAGCTCCCCCCCCCAATGTATGAATGTCCGCCGCAGTCCCATTATAAGTCACTGATTGCCACCATTAGAAGTAGTAAAACAAAAATCCCAGTATCTATACCACCATTTGTAAATGCTATAACTTTCACGTAAACCAATTAATTCACACGTATTGGGATTTTTTTTTTTTACAAAGACATGTCGCAGAATACATTTTGGCCTTAAAATTTATGAAAAAATTAGATTCTGAAATTTTTTTTACTTGATATGTTTTATAGCAAAAAGTCAAAAATATTGGGTTTTTTTCTAAATTTTCGGTCTTTTTTTTGTTTATAGCACAAAATATGAAAAATGCAGAGGTGATCAAATACCACCAAAAGAAAGCTTTATTTGTGGGGAAAAAAAAGGACATAAATTTCATTTGGGTGCAGCGTTGCATGACCGCACAATTGTCAGTTAAAGTAATGCAGCGTCGTATTGCAAAAAATGGCCTGGTCAGGAATGGGGGGAAATCTTCTGGAGGGCGAGTGGCTAAAAAAAAAAAGTGTCCTGCACCTTTTTGGTGCGGATGCGATTTGAGCCATACAAAATATACGGGTCAAATTACACTGCACAGACCACATGTGGATTGCACAGGAATGTGGTGCGGTTCCTGGGTGAATCATGTGATGTGCCGCACCCCAGCAGTGTGAACCCGGGCCTAAAGTGGAGTTTCACTCACCTGTCACTTGTAGCTAAAACTGTCCCTCGTGACAGGTCCCAGAAGACGATGGGGGCCATTCAGGAAGCGCAGCGCTACTCGTGCATGCCGGGTGCCCACACTGAAGATGCCGGCCTCCTGGAATACGGGACGGCCGGTGAAACGGGCTGCGGGGGACACACCACGGGACCGAGGGACAGGTGAGTGGCTGTTTTTTAAAAGTCAGCAGCTACAGTTACCTGCACTTACCTGTCCCTCGGTCCCGTGGTGTGTCCCCCGCAGCCCGTTTCACCGGCCGTCCTGTATTCCAGGAGGCCGGCATGTTCAGTGTGGGCACCCGGCTGTGATAGTTTGCGGCTTCACAGCTGGGTACCCACTGCGCATGCGTGAGTAGCGCTGCGCTTCATGAATGGCCCTGTAGTCTTCTGGGACCTGTCACGTGTCCCAAAAGACTACGGGGAGGAAGGGAGGACGACTACGGGGAGGAAGGGAGGACACCTTCCGTTTCCGCCTAGACGATTGGACTGCAAATGGGAGCGGGTACCTGTCAAATTCAGGTACCCGCTCCCCCCGCCCCTGCCCCCCAAAGGTGCAAATCCTTAATGGGGAGCGGGGGAGCAGTCCTTCAAGCTGAACGTCTCCTTTTGGGTGGAGCTCTGTTTTAAAGTGGAACTTTAGTCAGAAAATAAAGTCCTGCTAGGTCACTTCAGGCTGGCCCCTTTTTGCAGGTATAGCTATATATGCGCAGCACAGTGGCTAAGTGGTTAGCACTTCCACCTGGCAGTACTCGGGTCATCGGTTCGAATCCCAACCATGGCACCACCTACCTGGAGTTTGCATGTTCTCCCTGTGCCTGTGTGGGTTTCCTCTGGGTACTCCGGTTTCCTCCCACACTCCAAAGACATGCTGGTAGGTTAATTGGGTCCTGTTTAAATTGTCCCTAGTATGTGTATGTATGAATGTGAGTTAGGGACCTTAGATTGTACACTCCTTGAGGGTTAGGGACTGATGTGAATGTACAATATATATGTAAAGTGCTGCGTAAATTGATGGCGCTATATAAGTACCTGAAATAAATAAATTGTTTAATCCATATAAATCGATATAATAAATAAATGTGACTCCTGGGCTGATTGGTTTGGTTCCAAATCAACCCTTTAATTTGGACACACGATTCATTGTCATGAGGATAACTGCATGAACCAGGGGCGGACTGACCATTCGGGCACTGCCTGAGGGCCCGGGGTCAGTAAGGGGCCTCATGAGATGCCTCTGGTACCTTTCATAGGCTTTTTTGGGTGCGGTTTGAGTGTGGGCGAGGACACAGTGGTCCCATGATCCTCTATTTCCCGGGGGCCCCTTGAGTTGTCAGTCCGCCCCTGGCATGAACTGTTACTCAATATTCTTCTTCTTCAGCAGTATTGATGGAATCACTATGTACTTGTTATGCTTTGTAAATGTTAATACTTCTTTGGAAATCCATTATAAATCCACTGAACAGAAATGTCAGAGAAATGGAAAATCTGGGAGTTTGATCAACACTTGAAATTGAACAAAGACAAGTCTTTCAGACGTAACTTTCATACAGTGCTAAGAAACATTGACCTAAAGCAGGGATGCTTACCCTGTGGCCCTCAGAAGCCCTCTGAGGTGTCCCTCGGAGCCCTCGATTGTGGCCCTCGGAGCCCTCGATTGTGGCCCTCGGAGCCCTCGATTGTGGCCCTCGGAGCCCTCGATTGTGGCCCTCGGAGCCCTCGATTGTGGCCCTCGGAGCCCTCGATTGTGGCCCTCGGAGCCCTCGATTGTGGCCCTCGGAGCCCTCGATTGTGGCCCTCGGAGCCCTCGATTGTGGCCCTCGTAGCCCTCGATTGTGGCCCTCGGAGCCCTCGATTGTGGCCCTCGTAGCCCTCGATCGTGGCCCTCGTAGCATTCGAACGTGGCCCTCGATCGTGGCCCTCGTAGCCCTCGATCGTGGCCCTCGTAGCCCTCGATCCTGGCCCTCGTAGCCCTCAATCGTGGCCCTCGTAGCCCTCGATCGTGGCCCTCGTAGCCCTCGATCGTGGCCCTCGTAGCCCTCGATCGTGGCCCTCGTAGCCCTCGATCGTGGCCCTCGTAGCCCTCGATCGTGGCCCTCGTAGCCCTCGATCGTGGCCCTCGTAGCCCTCGATCGTGGCCCTCGTAGCCCTCGATCGTGGCTCTCAGAGCCTTCGAATGTGGCCCTCAAACCAGGGAAGTGCACTTCTAATATATCCTGCGGGTTTGGTGCACTTTCAGAAAGCAAGATATAATAGAAGTTACATAGTTAGTACGGCTGAAAAAAGACAAAAGTCCATCCAGTTCAACCACTAAAAAAAAATAAACAAAAGTTATAATCCTATACCCACAGTTGATCCAGAGGTAGCCCTCGATCGTGGCCCTCGTAGCATTCGAACGTGGCCCTCGATCGTGGCCCTCGTAGCCCTCAATTGTGGCCCTCGTAGCCCTCGATCCTGGCCCTCGTAGCCCTCAATCGTGGCCCTCGTAGCCCTCGATTGTGGCCCTCGTAGCCCTCGATTGTGGCCCTCGTAGCCCTCGATCGTGGCCCTCGTAGCCCTCGATCGTGGCCCTCGTAGCCCTCGATCGTGGCCCTCGTAGCCCTCGATCGTGGCCCTCGTAGCCCTCGATCGTAGCCCTCGATCGTGGCCCTCAGAGCCTTCGAATGTGGCCCTCAAACCAGGGAAGTGCACTTCTAATATATCCTGCGGGTTTGGTGCACTTTCAGAAAGCAAGATATAATAGAAGTTACATAGTTAGTACGGCTGAAAAAAGACAAAAGTCCATCCAGTTCAACCACTAAAAAAAAATAAACAAAAGTTATAATCCTACACCCACAGTTGATCCAGAGGAAGGGAAAAAAAAAAACAAACCAGCAAAGCATGATCCAATTTGCTCCTGCAGGGGAAAGATTTCCTTCCTGACCCCCCAAGAGGCAATCGGATATTCCCTGGATCAACTTTCCCTATAAATGTTATATCCAGTTATATTCTGTGTATCCAAGAAACAATCCAGGACTTTCCTACAGCAATCCACTGAGCTGGCCAGAAACAACTCTTGAGGAAGTCTATTCCACATTCTCACAGCTCTTACTGTGAAGAATCCTTTCCGTGTTTGGAGATTTAAATGTCTTTTCCTCCAGACGTAAAGAGTGCTCCCTTGTCCTCTGTGAAGTCTATGGCAAAGCCCAGCTAACCCGCAGGAAAGCAGCAGGTGCATTGAGCTGCACCTGTACTGCGGGTAAACCGCAGCGTGTCAGTGTGAAAGCAGCCTTTTAGGGGACTTAGGGCAGTAAGGGCTCATTTACATGTGCAGGTTGGGGGTGGTAAAACCTCAACCTTTATATTTTGTTTACTTTTTATCCTATGTTGATATAATTATTTTTATTTTCATTTTTCTTTTTTCTTATATTTTTAGAAGGTTAATTTTTTTTTTGTGTTTTTGTTATTTGCAGTTTTCTCCCATTGCCCAGAAGAATACCTTTCTGTGAGAGATGGGGAAGTAGCCGTGCATGTTTAGCATGATCTGCCCCCTGTATGTCCATACGCTGGGATTATCCAGAATAGCCCGGGCCCGGTGTCCCGGAGTCAGGACGTGCGGCCCCTGTTGTCACATTAGTGTCCACTCTGGGTTACCTAGCAGGCAGGGGTGCCATCGCACAAGGGGATTTGTAATGTCCTGTAACCACGACCGCATTTGGTCTGAAGCTGGCAGAGCTACCAGTGCCGGGGGTGAGTTTTATGTGTTGTTTGTTTATTGCTGCACATTTACATACAGAAATGCAGAAGATGTAAATTAGATGTGCCTTTGAGTTGGGTTGTCTGCCTTCCTCGGTTTAAGGCAGTGGTCTCCAAACTGCGGCCCGGGGGCCCTTTGCTTGCATTTATCTGGCCCCTGGGGCACTTTTCCTCCCACTGACACCAACAATAGGGCATAATTCCTGCTACCGACATCAATGATAGGGCACCATTCTTCCCACTGACACCAACAATGGGACACTTGTCCTCCCACTGACACTGATGTTGGAGCTCTATTCCTCCCACTGATACCAATGATGGAGCACTATTCTTCCCACTGACACCAATGATAGGGCACTATTGCTCCCACCAATCATAGGGAACTATTTCTCCTACTAACACCAATGATGGGGCACTATTCCTCCCACTGACACCAATGATGGGGCACTATTCCTCCCACTGATACCAATGATGGGGCACTATTCCTCCCACTGACACCAATGATGGGGCACTATTCCTCCCACTGATACCAATGATGGGGCACTATTCCTCCCACTGACACCAATGATGGGACACTATTCCTCCCACTGACACCAGTGATGGGGCACTATTCCTCCCACTGACACCAATGATGGGGCACTATTCCTCCCACTGATACCAATGATGGGGCACTATTCCTCCCACTGACACCAATGATGGGGCACTATTCCTCCCACTGACACCAATGATGGGACACTATTCCTCCCACTGACACCAATGATGGGACACTATTCCTCCCACTGACACCAATGATAGGGCACTAGTGATCTCACTGACACCAATGATGGGGCACTATTCATCCCACTGACACCAATGATGGGGCACTATTCCTCCCATTGACACCAATGATGGGGCACTATTCCTTCCACTGACACCAATGATAGGGCACTATTCCTTCCACTGACACCAATGATAGGGCACTATTCCTCCCACTGACACCAACAATGGGGCACTATTCCTCCCACTGATACCAATGATGGGACACTATTCCTCCCACTGACACCAATGATGGGGCACTATTCCTCCCACTGACACTAACAATGGGGCACTATTCCTCCCACTGACACTAACAATGGGGCACTATTCCTCCCACTGACACCAACAATGGGGCACTATTCCTCCCACTGACACCAATGATGGGGCACTATTCCTCCCACTGACACCAATGATGGGGCACTATTCCTCCCACTGATACCAATGATGGGGCACTATTCCTCCCACTGATACCAATGATGGGGCACTATTCCTCCCACTGATAGCAATGATGGGGCACTATTCCTCCCACTGACACCAATGATGGGGCACTATTCCTCCCACTGACACCAATGATGGGGCACTATTCCTCCCACTGATAGCAATGATGGGGCACTATTCCTCCCACTGACACCAATGATGGGGCACTATTCCTCCCACTGACACCAATGATGGGGCACTATTCCTCCCACTGACACCAATGATGGGGCACTATTCCTCCCACCGATACCAATGATGGGGCACTATTCCTCCCACTGACACCAATGATGGGGCACTATTCCTCCCACTGATACCAATGATGGGGCACTATTCCTCCCACCGATACCAATGATGGGGCACTATTCCTCCCACCGATACCAATGATGGGGCACTATTCCTCCCACTGACACCAATGATGGGGCACTATTCCTCCCACTGATACCAATGATGGGGCACTATTCCTCCCAGTGACACCAACAATGCTGTGCTATTATTTCCCCTAATACCAAAGATGCATTGTTTACTCCCACTGATGCCAGGACAATTTAGACCCCTGGTTTAAGTGGTTAAGCCGGCCATACATGGATCGAGATTCAGGCTGCACAGCAGGGACCGACCGAATTTCGGTCCATGTATGTGCTAGCTGATTGTACACGATGTTCTATCGATCGACTTGTGTACAACCAGCCTGTCAGCTCCTTCCTGAACGATCAGTGCCGCCGGCTATAGCCGGTAACAGTGATCATTGCATTCTGTCAGTGAGGAAGGCTTCCCGCTGGCAGAGTGCAGTAGTTCAGCGGGAGTGATTCCCTCGCCCACATCGAATGTGTGAATAGGGGAATCTGTTACATTTTTTTTTTTTTCTTTTTTGTTCAACTTGATACTTGAATAAAAAAGTGAATCATGTATGGTCAGCCTTACTTCACCTTTTCAGGAAAAAAGTAAAAGGCGAACGAAGACCCTACACCCTCGCCCGTCCAATCACAGGTGCGGGGTAGCGAATTATTGCTGCCCTGCAGGGCTGTGCTGTGTGGCGGAGCTGGGTAAATCTTAGGACTAGACAAATCTTTTATCAGCAAAACAGCTCCCTTGTATTGGTGTCATTGATTGTTTACCCGGAGTTCTGCTTCAAGGCTAGGTCACACCTGTGCGGGTGATGGCCGCTGCGGGAGCGCGCCTGTTCCTCCAGCCGCAACCACCCGCACAGAAAATTGCAGCAGATCGCAAGGGCGGTGTGAGAAGCACGGAGTTCTGGTGTGAACTGGCACTAAATGTACATGTGTTACTGCATCTAGATGTGTTCAAAGCATCTAACGATTTTAAAATCATTAAAGTGCTACTAAACCCACAACAGTAAAATCAATCTGTATATGCAGTAAAGCATGCTTGTTCTACTCACTGTGGAATGTAAGGGGTTAATCCTCTGCATTGTGTAAAAAGGCCGTTTGATCCTGACTTCTCCGATACTCCCCTTCTTCTACTGTCCCCAATCCATCTGCTGATAGAACAGAGCTTTGGGGACAAGCTGCACATGCTCAGTTTGGTGTGTATTGCTAAAGGGTTTTTTTTTCTTGGGTGAGTGCATGTGATCAGTACAGGGCCAATCAGCACTGTCCAGACAGAGGGGTCAGGGTCCTCCTAGAGCAGAATGAAAACTCCTCCTACAGACTTTAACCCATTCTCTGCTGGACTCTGATAGAACATCTGGTATATACTGCTGATGAGAAAAGGTATTTAGCAGTTTAAATTTAAAAAAATAATTGCATTTCCATGTTCTGTGTACTGTGGGAGACCAGATATAGGGAATGCAGGATCCGGGAAGAGCGGATATAGTGAATGCGGGGTCCAGGGAGACCAGATATAGTGCATGCACGGTCCGGGGAGACCGGATATAGTGAATGCAGGGCCCGGGGAGAGCGGATATAGTGAATGCAGGGTCCGGGGAGACCAGATATAGTGAATGCGGGGTCCGGGGAGAGCGGATATAGTGAATGCGGGGTCCGGGGAGAGCGGATATAGTGAATGCAGGGTCCAGGGAGAGTGGATATAGTGAATGCAGGGTCCGGGGAGAGCGGATATAGTGAATGTAGGGTCCGGGGAGAGCGGATATAGTGAATGTGGGGTCCGGGGAGACCTGTAATAGTGAATGTAGGGTCCGGGGAGAGCGGATATAGTGAATGCAGGGTCCAGGGAGACCAGATATAGTGAATGCAGGGTCCGGGGAGAGCAGATATAGTGAATGCAGGGTCCGGGGAGAGAGGATATAGTGAATGCAGGGTCCGGGGAGAGCGGATATAGTGAATGCAGGGTCCGGGGAGAGCGGATATAGTGAATGCAGGGTCCGGGGAGAGCGGATATAGTGAATGCGGGGTCCGGGGAGACCAGACCAGTATATCGCATTTGATTCGCACATAAATGCGGTGCGGTTCCTGTGCGAATCACATGCGATATTCCGCACCGCACATGTCTGAACCTGTTCAGTTTGTTTTTTTGTTTTTTTTTCCCAGCCCACTGGGCTAAACGAAAAAACTGAACCATGTGTGGCCATCTTAACTCTTCCTCCCTTGATCTAAAAACAAAACAAAAACGTTTTTGCTCAGAAATGGGGAAACAAAAACGTTCACTTGTGGTTTTCCTGGAATTGGGCGGGGTTTACCCTGGAAAGCAGTACTGGTCAAACCGGTCAGATAGAGAAGAAAGCGCAGCGCGCACAGATCTCACACAGACAGCGCTGGAAGGAGAAGGTGCCGACACTGTGAGAGATAAGTCGAGATCTCAGTCTCACTCCTCTGGTAAGATCACCAATTGGGATTAGTTACACTTTCTCTGTATTTCATGTATTCTTCCATTTCCTCTGTGTTGGAGAGATTGAAGAAAAGAGATTTTTTTTTTTTTCACTTTTGAAATCCTATATAGAAGTTTTATGTGTGAAGCATTGGCTTCACCCCTTACCATTGAGTACAGCAGAATCCGATTGTTAGTGGAGTGACAATTCATTTTCTATATTATCGCTGTTAGTTGATGTAAGCCGTGATGAAATGATTGCGTGTTATTGGATGTTTATTACCTCCAGCCCTATTGCCTCATTTCCCAACGCGGTGCAGACGGGTCAGTGTGGCACAGTTACATTGTACAGTGTGTTGTGTAACTTCCCCCCAGCAGACTGCATTGCAACACCGATATGTTGTGTCTGATGTCACTGTGATCTGTTATCCCATCAATTACCATGGGGTGTATCTCTTATTGTACTGGAATATATTCAGTATTATTGTTATTATTATACAGGATTTATATTATTATTATTATACAGGATTTATATATTATTATTATTATTATACAGGATATATATATTATTATTATTATACAGGATTTATATATTATTATTATTATACAGGATTATATATTATTATTACTATTATTATTATACAGGATATATATATTATTATTATTATACAGGATTTATATATTATTATTATTATTATTATTAAACAGGATTATATAATATTATTATTATTATTATTATTATTATACAGGATTTAAATATTATTATTATACAGGATTTATATATTATTATTATTTTTATTATACAGGATTTATATTATTATTATTATACAGGATTTATATTATTATTATTATACAGGATTTATATATTATTATTATTATTCAGGATTTATATTATTATTATTATACAGGATTTATATATTATTATTATTATTATACAGGATTTATATATTATTATTATTATACAGGATTATATATTATTATTATTATTATACAGGATATATATATTATTATTATTATACAGGATTTATATATTATTATTATTATACAGGATTTATATATTATTATTATTATTATTATTATTATTATTATTAAACAGGATTATATAATATTATTATTATTATTATTATTATTATTATACAGGATTTAAATATTATTATTATACAGGATTTATATATTATTATTATTTTTATTATACAGGATTTATATTATTATTATTATACAGGATTTATATTATTATTATTATACAGGATTTATATATTATTATTATTATTAAACAGGATTGATATATTATTATTATTATTATACAGGATTTAGATATTATTATTATTATTATTATTATTATACAGGATTTATATATTATTATTATTAAACAGGATTGATATATTATTATTATTATTATTATACAGGATTTAGATATTATTATTATTATTATTATTATTATACAGGATTATATATTATTATTATTATTATTATTATTATACAGGATTATATATTATTATTATTATACAGGATTGATATATTATGATTATTATTATTATTATACAGGATTTATGTATTATTATTATTATTATACAGGCTTTATATCGCGCCAACAGTTTGCTCAGCACTTTACAATATAACGGGAGACAATACAGCAACAATACAGTTCAATACAAGAGGGATAGGAGGGCCCTGATCCTGGGAGCTTACAATCTAAGAGGGAGGGGCTGGTGGCACAAAAGGTAATAACTGTGGGGGATGGACTGGTAGGAGGAATATTTTTATTATTATTATACAGGATTTATGGCGCCAACAGTTTGCTCAGCGCTTTACAATATAACGGGAGACAGTACAGTTCAATACAAGAGGGTTAAAAGGGCCCTGATCCTGGGAGCTTACATTCTAGGAGTACATGATGAACTGGGCAGCACAGAGTCTAAATGGTTAGCACTTCCGCCTGGCATTACTCGGGTCGTTGGTTTGAATCCCAGCCACGGCACCACCTGCCTGGAGTTTGCATGTTCTCTCTGTGCCTGTGTGGGTTTCCTCTGGGTGCTCCGGTTTCCTCCCACACTCCAAAGACATGCTGGGAGGTGAATTGGCTCCTGTCTAAATTGTCCCTAGTATGTGTATGTATGAATGTGAGTTAGGGACCTTAGATTGTACACCGCTTGAGGGTTAGGGACTGATGTGAATGTACAATATATATGTAAAGTGCTGTGTAAATTGATGGCGCTATATAAGTACCTGAAATAAATAAATCGTTTAATCCATATAAATCGATATAATAAATAAATGTGACTCCTGGGCGATTGCTTTTGTTCCAAGTCAACCCTTTTGGCTCCTGTCTAAATTGTCCCTAATATGTGTATGTATGGATGTGAGTTGGGGACCTTAGATTGTACACCCCTTGAGGGTTAGGGACCTTAGATTGTACACCCCTTGAGGGTTAGGGACTGATGTGAACGTACAATATATATGTAAAGCGCTGCGTAAATGGAAGGCGCTAATAAAGTACCTGAAAAAAAATAAATAACTGAGATATATCTTTTAATACAAGCAGTGAATTTGACCTGTTGCGCCATCATGTAGAGCAGAGCCCAGACTGGGAGCGGTAAGCCAGCCATAAATGGATCGAATCTTGGCCAGTTCAGCAGAGACCGACTGAGAGTCGATCCTTCCATGGGCAGGCTGGTTGTACTGAAATCGATCCCTTAATCAACTTCAGCACAACCAGCCTGTTGGATTTTTATCATGCCACCAGCAGTGGTCATTGTGTTCTGTCGGTGGGGAGGGCTCCCCATGCTCCCTGCCAGCAGAACACGAAATCACAGCGGGAGGGATTCCCCCCATCAACACGGATTGTCTTGATAGTGGAATATTCCTTTTTTTTTTTTTTTCTTCTTTTCCAAAGAAAATTACACAATCTATGGGCTGATTAACAAATAGTATAAGGAGCCAATCAGGTGCACTGTTAAGTCATTACAGATATTAATAGTCTGCAGGTCATTTTTTAAAGGATCAGCTTAGATTTTGGGAATTGAAAGCTTTCACCTTGTCTTGGTGCAGAGCATTGAGACATGTTTGTACCCTCATCTGGGCAATCCTACCAGCTAAGTGTCACAACACACCACCGGTCATAAGTCGCTGCGGTATTCCTAGCACCGCAGCCGTGCGTATACAAGGGGCGTGGCAGATCAGGGAATGCCTTGGCTGCTTATGATTGGTGGTGTGAAGTGACAGCTTCCTGGTGGTATCACTCGGGGGGGGGGGGGGGTGCGATTTAGGATCTGAACATGCCTTAAAGTGGTTCTAAAGGCTGAAGGTTTCTCACCTTCATGCATTCTATGTATGAAGGTACAAATTCTTCAGTGTGCAGCTCCCCCACTCGGCCCACTGAATACTTGCCTGATCTTGACCCAGCGATGCGCATGAGAGCAGTGGCTGTCCCTCCTCATTGGCTGAGACACAGCAGTAGGAGCCATTAGCCAGCAGGATGGAGCGGGGGAGAGTCGTCTCTGTGTATCGTATGCACACACAGAGCGGGGCTCGGGAGTGAGCGTGCATGAGTACCCCCAGAACAAGAAGCTTGCTCTGGGGGGCACTCAGCAGAGGGGAGGAGCCAGGAGCGCTGATAGGGGACCCAAGAGGAGGAGGATTGGGGTTGCTCTTTACAAAACCATTACACAGAGCAGGTAAGTATAACACATTTGTTGCTTTCTTTTTTTTTCAAAAAGCTGAATCTTTATTACCATGTTAAGCTCATTCTTAGTACAGAGCTCTACTAGTAAAGGGGGTTCCTGAGTAATAGTGGTTCTAAAGTTTTAGAGTTTTAAAAAAAAAAAAATAATAATTATACTTGCCTACTCTGTGCAATTGCAAAGAGCAGCCCTGATCCTCCTCTTCTGAGGTCCCCCACCAGTGGTCTTGGCTCCTTCTCTTCTTTGAGTGCCCCCATAAGCAAGCTTGAACCCATGCCGGGCTGTGTGTGTACACTGACACACACAGTGCTGCTTAGTCCTACCCCCCACTCTCTGCTCCCTGCATTTGATTGACAGCAGTAGGAGCCTAACCTCCTGTGAGAGAGGGGAGAGTAGAGCAGCTGCTGCAGATGGGCACAGTGCTGGATCGACATTGGGCTCAGGTAAGTATTTAAGGGGGGGGGGGGGGCTGACAAAGGTTTTTTGCTTTCATGTAGAGAATGCATTGAGATTAAAAAAAAAAACAAAACGTTTTACCTTTCCAACCACTTTAACATCTCCTTAGAGACGTGTGCTGCTGGGGCACCATCAATAAATATTACCTCCTGCTTCCCACACCTGCTACAGAACGGGAGCTTTCTTTAGGCCTTCTTGACAAGCAATGCCATACATGTGATTCTATGCACATTTCTAAAGACATTTAAATGCATTCAATTATTTTAAATGGTATAGTGCACACTGTGCGTTCACCTTCATTCAGGTGCATTCTCCATGAACAAAATCAGGGGAAGAGATGTCACTTTAGTGACATCTGTGTGTAACGGAACCGACCCCAGACTGCACTTGGGTACTACCGTTAGACTACCGCTTCCCTCTCCGAACACCGACAACAGACACCACAGCTGACCATACAAGACTAGATGACACCAGTCTTGAAGCAAACCAGGAGGTAGACTAGTTTATTGAACACAGATACAAGATATATACACTCAGTGGACAATCCCCCCTCCCTGCATAATGACACAGGGCGGGGCAATCTACATTTAGTAACGAGATACACCAGCAGACAGTCCCATCAGGAGAGCTGCTGGAGACACCCCCCACCAAGCCAATACACATAAACACATACATCCAATTTTTCTTCATGTTTTGATTTGGAACAGAATGTGTCGTGTTCCCAATGCATTTGTGTGGATGGAAATAAAAGCTATTAGAAGGATTTTGAGCTTTATTCACTTTTTTCAACACACTGCTATTATTTTGAACACAACTGTATGTGTGTGTGTGTAGTTTAAGTCCAGTATTCTCCTATCACCCAAAAAAATACCCCAGATCAATTGGATAGTTGACTTCTGATTGAGTTGTCCCTAGTGTATGTGCTTCCATAGCGGGGACATTTAGGTATACGCTCCTTTGCAGCACAGACTGACCTGCATGGTTCTATGTTCTCTGTGTATATAGAATGCTATGTTAAATCTTGAAGTAAACCAGGAGGTAGACTAGTTTATTTGAACACAGATACAAGATATATACACTCGGGACTATCCCCCCCTCCCTGCATTATGACACAGGGCGGGGCAATCTACATTTAATAACAAGAGATACACCAGCAGACAGTCCCACCAGGAGGGCTGCTGGAGACACCCCCCACCAAGCCAATACACATAAACACATACATCCCATAATAGTTTGCTCCCAAGCCTGACAAACAACAGAACAATGGGATGCAACCCTATAACACCAAACAATCCACAACCCCCCACCCCACCTATACATGTCTACACAATATTAGGACAGATCACCCTGTACCCTTAACAGGCACAGGGTGACTTCCACATAATAGGGATATGGGGAGCTGAGACGGGTCTCCCCACCTCTCCAAAGTGAGCTGGGTTCCATGGGCCCCCCACCCAAAGTGTCTCCCGTCACACTGTGTCCAATCAGTTTCTTCCTTTCAGATTGTGGCTGGAGGCAAGCAAACCCATGGCCATGCACCCGTTTTCATCCTTTAGGCTCCAATCTGTCACTCCTTTGGGTCCAAAAAAAATGAAAGAGATGCAAACATTTTTTTTTTTTTTTTTTGGACCTAGATGGGTGTAATCAGATGTAATCAGACAGTGGGAATCTGACTTTGCCATGTCATATCTATGGCCAGTGGCTAGCATTTTAGACTTGTAGCCCTGGCTGTGTGGTATGTATGATCTTGCCTTACATATACAGTTGTGTTCAAAATAATAGCAGTCAGACATCACTAACCGGATCAATCACTGTTTTTGGTAGAAATTATCTTTCTACATGGCAAATAATTTCCTAGCACGTGTAGTAGAGTAATAGAAATCCAACAGACCCAACAGTCATGACATGCATGCTGCTGATTCTGTGTAATTGAATCACTAATTGAAAGGGGCGTGTTCAAAATAATAGCAGTGTGGAGTTCTATTAGGTCATTCATTCTTTGAAAAACAGGTGGCAATTATTGCCCTTATTTAAGGAAGGAAGGCAGCAAATGTTGCACATGCTGGTTACAGTGCATTTCTCTCAGAAATTCTGAGGAAAATGGGTCGTTCCAGACATTGTTCAGAAGAACAGCATACCTTGATTAAAAAGTTGATTGGAGAGGGGAAAACATATAAAGAAGTGCAGAAAATGATCGGCTGCTCAGCTAAAATGATCGCAAATGCTTTAAAATGTCAACCAAAACCTGAAAGACGTGGAAGAAAGCGAAAAACTACCATTGGAATGGATAGAAGAATAGCCAAAATGGCAAGGACTCAGCCAACAATCAGCTCCAGGAAGATGAAAGAAGGTGTGACGTTCCCTGTGAGGACTGTTACAATTAGAAGACGCCTATGTGAAGCCAAGCTATCTGCAAGAAGCCCCCGCAAAGTCCCACTGTTGGAAAAAGACATGCTGAAGAGGTTACAATTTGCCAAAGAGCACATTGACTGGCCTAAAGAGAAATGGCGCAACATTTTGTGGACTGATGAAAGTAAGATTGTTCTTTTTGGGTCTAGTGGGCGGAGACAGTTTGTCAGACGACCCCCAAACACTGAATTCAAGCCACAGTACACTGTGAAGACCGTGAAGCATGGTGGTGCAAGCATCATGATATGGGGATGTTTCTCATACTACGGTGTTGGGCCTATTTATCGCATACCAGGGATCATGGATCAGTTTGAATACATCAGAATACTTGAAGAGGTCATGCTGCCTTATGCTGAAGAGGAAATGCCCTTGAAATGGGTGTTCCAACAAGACAACGACCCCAAACACACCAGTAAACGTGCAACATCTTGGTTCCAGACCAACAAGATTGACGTTATGGAGTGGCCAGCCCAATCCCCGGATCTTCATCCAATAGAAAACTTGTGGGGTGACATCAAAAATGCAGTTTCTGAGGCAAAACCAAGAAATAGAGAAGAACTGTGGAATGTCATCCAATCATCCTGGGCTGGAATACCTGATCACAGGGGCCAGAAGTTGGGTGACTCCATGCAACACAGATGTACAGCAGTTCTCAGAAACAGTGCGACTACAACCAAATATTCATGAAGTCATTCAAAGGAAAGCAAAATCTTCAAACATATTTCAGTTTATATAGTGAATGTTTGAGTTTGTAAAGAAGAATACAAACACTGCGATTTTTTTGAACCGTCTAATATTCACTTTTCTTCAATTTTTTTAGAAGAACAACAACATTTGATCTATTTTTCTTCATGTTGTGATTTGGAATAGAATGTGTCATGTTCCCAATGCATTTGTGTGGATGGAAATAAAAGCTATTAGAAGGATTTTCAGCTTTATTCACTTTTTTCAACACACTGCTATTATTATTATTTTGAACACAACTGTATGTGTGTGTGTGTAGTTTAACTCCAGTATTCTCCTGTCACCCAAAAAAATTAAAATGAAAGTTTACTACAATCCTTTAACAAGTTTTTTTGTTTTTTTTTATGTTTTATAGGTTGCTTAAGTAACCCGGACGCAATCCGCTTGAATTCCTGGGAGTCGCCTTTCACCATGGAGAAGTCCGATGAACGCACGGAAGTTGTCCTGCTGGCTACCGGCTCACTTAACCCAATCACTGTAATGCACCTAAGGCTGTTTGAACTGGCGCGGGACCATCTGCATTCTTTAGGTACCTAAAAACCTAACCGTTACTAGACAGAGTCCCTGTCATTTTTCTGTGTTGCAGACAATGCTGCCATGTGGCAAGAAAGTTTGGGGAAACTTGTATTTTTTATTATTATTATTATTATTATACAGGATTTATATCACGCCAACAGTTTGCTCAGCGCTTTACAATATAACGGGAGACAATACAGCAACAATACAGTTCATTATAAGAGGGTCAGGAGGGCCCTGATCTTGTGAGCTTACAATCTAGGAGTATTTGATGTGGCTGTAAAGGCTGAAGGTTTTTTACCTCTATGCATGAAGATAAAAAAAAACGTGTGTGCAGCAGACCCCCAAAATACTTACCTGAACGCCCTCTCGATCCAGGAGTGTGCATGGGAGCCTCAGCTGTCCTGGGTCTCTCTTTTCTCATTGGCTGCGACACAGCAGTGGGAACCATTGGCTCCCACTGCTGTCAATCACAGCCAGTGAGGAAAGTGTGTGGGGCGGGGCCAAGCTAAGGCTCTATGTGTCATATGGACGTATAGAGTGGGGCTCGGGAGTGAGCACACATCTTTACCCCTATGGTAAGCAACTTGCTATTGGGGACACTGGTCACGGAGGAGGAGCTGGCGGGGGAACTGAGAAGAAGAGGTTCAGGGCTGCTCTCTGCAAAACCACCGGTAAGAATAACACGTTTGTTATTTTTAAGGAAAAGATTGCAGAAATAAAATGCTTTTTTTTTTGTTCCCCCGCAGAACCCTGCAAAGCGTTGCAGCCATGGTCAGTGGATCATGGGTGCAATGTCAGGCTTCTGCAGACAAGCCTTACAGCTTTCAGCCTGTTCCTCCATACAGACTGTCAGTTTGAAAGCTGCAGGGCTTGTATATAAACTACAAGGGCACTTATTAGCACCATCGTGGTTCATTCAAAACTACAAGCTGTCAGCCACGGTACCAGACAGGACTAGTAGTTCATTCATTCACAAATGGCTGTTTTATTTATATTATTAGAGGTACTTGTATAATGCTGTCAATTTACACGTGTATATCTATATTGTACATTCCCATCAGTCCCTAACCCTCAAGGGGCGCACAATCTAAGGTCCCTAACTCACATTCATACATACACATACTAGGGCCAATTTAGACAGGAGCTAATTATCCTACCAGCATGTCTTTGGAGTGTGGGAGGAAACCGGAGTACCCGTAGGAAACCCACACAGGCACAGGGAGAACATGCAAACTCCAGGCAGGTGGTGCCATGGTTGGGTTTCGAACCAATGACCCTAGTACTGCCAGGTGGAAGTGCTAACCATTTAGACTCTGTGCTGCCCAGTTCATCATGTACTCCTAGATTGTAAGCTCCCAGGATCAGGGCCCTCCTAACCCTCTTGTATTGAACTGTATTGTCTCCCGTTATATTGTAAAGCGCTGAGCAAACTGTTGGCGCCATATAAATCCTGTATAATAATAATAATAATATTCCTCCTACCAGTCCATCCCCCACAGTTATTACCTTTTGTGCCACCAGCCCCTCCCTCTTAGATTGTCAAGCTTTGCAGCAAACTATTATGGGATGTATGTGTTTTTGTGTATTGGCTTGGTGGGGGGTTTCTCCAGCAACCCTCCTGGTGGGACTGTCTGCTGGTGTGTCTCTTGTTACTAAATGTAGGTTGCCCCACCCTGTGTCATTATGCAGGGAGGGGGGATTGTCCACTGAGTGTATATATCTTGTATCTGTGTTCAAATAAACTAGTCTACCTCCTGGTTTACTTCAAGACTGATGTCGTCTAGTCTTGTTTGTTCACAGCTGTGGTCTGTGTTCGGACAGGGAAGTACTGTCTGGGTAGGTTCCGTTACACTTTGGTACTGCTTTAAGTTTGCTTATAAAAAAAAAAACAAAAAAAACACACTATATAGATAACTTGTGATTGAGACATTCAGCAGTATATACGTGGCTAATTGTACTCTATTTGTTGATTTTCCCAAACAGGAAACTATAGGGTAGTAAAAGGTATTATATCTCCTGTGAGTGATGGATACAAAAAGAAAGGCCTAGTCGAGGGGCCACATCGGCTGTCAATGGCCCAACTGGCTACTCAGACATCAGACTGGATAACGGTGGACCCGTGGGAGTGTTTGAAAAAGGACTGGACTGAAACTGTAGCAGTTTTAAGGTAACATATATGGTCAAATCGGTGCTCCCTGAGGTATTGAGGAATCACAGCATGCCCTAAAAAGTTGGCAGTTGACAAATTGCAAACAAAAAAAAAAAGATTTCCCAGCACACGTACCAGCCAGCCTGCAGAACAACTGAATTGGCCCGGTCCAACAGTTTACATTAAAAACAGGTGGTTTTGTTGGCACACATTTGCGAATATATGAGTAAGCCGCAGTGCCTACAACAAGGGACCTCTGTATATACTGCAGTCCTAACTCTTCAGTCTCCGGAGCAGGGGCGGACTGACAACTCATGGAGCCCCCCGGGCAATAGGGGATCATGGCGCCCCTGTGTCCTTGCCCAAACTCAAAAAAGCCTATGACAAAGGTACCAGGGGCATCTCATGGGGCCCCCTACTGACCCCGGGCCCTCGGGCCGTGCCCAAGTTTCCAAATGGTCAGTCCGCCCCTGCTCCGGAGCTTCCATAGTAGGAGCACATATACCAATGGATAGGGTAACCGAGGGTGTGCCTGGAGAGAGCCCACCCCTCCTTAACCACTTCCCGACCCCCCTATAACAGAAATACTGCTACACGGCGTCAGGGATGCACAGAATCATGTATGTGTGTGTATATGTGTGTATATATATATGTGTGTGTGTGTATATATATATATATATATATATATATATATATTTTACACACACACACACACACACAGTTTTTGTTTTTCTGGGTAGGGGGCACGCACCCGCACCGCTATTGTATTGGCTCCTCGGCATATCAATCACCGGGTCACAGCCGCCAATTCTCGGCCAGGACTCGGTGATCGTCGGCAGAGCTGACAGGGGAGAGGTCTCTATGTAAACAACACAGATCTCTCTCCTGTCAGCACACACAGACTGCTTTGTATTGCTCTGCACACCAGAGCAATACAAAGCAGCATGTCTCCCTAGTAAAACGCACACAGTTAACCCTTTGATCACCCCAGATGTTACCCCCTTCCTGCCCAGTGCCATTAGTACAGTGTCAGTGCTTTTTATTGGCACTGATCGTTGTATTAGTGTCACTGGGGATGTCAGTGGCAGTTAGTCAGTTCCTCCCCAGTGTCAGAATGCACGCTGCAGTGGGTTGCTGATCGCCGCCATTACTAGTAAAAAAATAAAGGTTAAATTCCAGTATATATACCACCATTTTTAGACGCAATAACTTTCACGTAAACCAATTAATTTACACGTATGGAGATTTTTTTTTTTAGGAAAGACATGTCGCAGAATACATTTTGGTCTAAATTTATGATGAAATTTGATTTTTAAACATTTTTGCTAGATGTTTTATAGAAAAAAGTAAACAATATTGTTGTTTTTTTTTTTTTTTTAAAAAAAGTCCTCTTTTTTTTTTTTTTTTTTTTTTTTTTTTTTTTTTTTTATAGCTCAAAAAATAAAAAATGCATAGGTGATCAAATACCACTGAAAGAAATCTCTATTTGTGGGGGAAAAAAAGGACATACATTTAATTTGCTTGCAGTGTTGCATGACCGTGCAATTGTCAGTTAAATTAACCCAGCGCCGTATCGCAAAAAATGGCGTGGCCTGGAAGGTTGGGGGGGGGGGGGGTAAATCGTCTGGAGGGCAAGTGGCTAAAGGCACAGGGACGCACATGACGCCTAGGAAGAGCAAAGTGGGAGCAAAGGCATCCAATGCGTCCCTGCCCCCAATATAACCAACTGTACAAAGAAAATCTGTTTTTAATGTAAACTGTTAGGGCCAATTCGGTTGTTTTGCCGGCTGGCAGGTAAGTGTGCTGGGAAATCTTTTTTTTTTGTTCGCAATGTGCATTGGCCTTCCATGTGCACCTGTACAGGCTAGTTAAAGATTGGGGTGGTTGCCATTTTTGTGTAGAGTTGGCAGTTGACAAAGCCTGCTGTGACGTTTATTCTCTCACATCTCTCTGGAACTCACTGTCCAGTCCTTTTTGTACTGACAAGAAAAAATTATTTTTGTTTTTTTTAATAACTTTTTTCAAATCTTTTTCAGACATCACCAGCAGCAGCTTGTAGGTATGACTAATGGAGAGAACCTGGATAAGAAATCTGGGTGCAGGAAGGGTAACAAGAGAAAGAGGGACAACTGCCAAGACGTTCCTGACCATAACTGTTTAGAGAGCAGAGGTAAGATCAGCCAAGAGTCTATAGAACTGCTGTATTAAATTTCAGCTTGAGCTATCAAGCTCCGTAAACAGGATTTTTCCTTTCAGGAGAAATTAAAGTGTTACTAAACCCAGGACCCGGCATTCACTATATCTGGTCTCCCCGGACCCTCATTCACTATATCCGGTTTCCCCGGATCCTGCATTCACTATATCCGCTCTCCCCAGACCCCGCATTCATTATATCCGCTCTCCCCGGACCCGGGATTCAGTATATCCAATCTCCCTGGACCCTGCATTCACTATATCCGGTCTCCCTGGACCCTGCATTCACTATATCTGGTTTCCTTGGACCCCGCATTCACTATATCCGGTCTCCCCAGACCCCGCATTCACTATATCCGCTCTCCCCGGACCCTGCATTCACTATATCTGGTCTCCTCGGACCCTGCATTCACTATATCCAGTCTCCTCGGACCCTGCATTCACTATATCCGCTCTCCCCGGACCCTGCATTCACTATATCCGCTCTCCCCGGACCCTGCATTCACTATATCCGCTCTCCCCGGACCCCGCATTCACTATATCTGGTCTCCCCGGACCCTGCATTCACTATATCCGCTCTCCCCGGACCCTGCATTCACTATATCCGCTCTTCCCGGACCCTGCATTCACTATATCTGGTCTCCCCGGACCCTGCATTCACTGTATCCGCTCTCCCCGGACCCACCATTGACTATATCTGGTCTCCCTGGACCCTGCATTCACTATATCTGGTCTACCCAGACCCTGCATTCACTATATCTGGTCTCCCACAGTACACAGAACATGGAAATGCAATATATATATATATATATAAGTGCAGCGCTATAACATGGTATAGGTGAATTAACCTTTTTAAAGTGAACCTGGTGGATTATTTTGCATGGACAAAACACAGGTTTGCTTTAATTTTCAAGAATGCTGATCCATTACACATTGAATGGTGTCCATCCTGCCTTTGTATCAGTAACATCACTGGCAGGTTAGTCCAGCCTTCTAATAGTCCAGTATACGAAATGGCTGCATTAGTTGTGCCTTGGTGGTGTCACTAGCTCCTAGTACACATAATTAATAAACCTATCACCCAGCATATTGTGATTTTCGGTTGTGTTGTGTTTTCCAGCCGTCCCTCAGGTGAAGCTCCTGTGTGGGGCGGACATGTTGGAATCGCTTGGAACCCCCAATCTGTGGAAGCCTGAACACATAGTAGAGATTGTATCCTCTTTTGGATTGGTCTGTATCACCAGGATGGGGAGCGACGCGCAGAAGTTCATCTACGAGTCGGACATCCTCTGGAAGTACAGGCATAATATCCATTTGGTGGAAGAGTGGATCACCAATGACATCTCGTCCACCAAGGTCCGGCGGGCCTTACGCCGAGGGATGAGCGTCCGCTATCTTGTGCCTGACCCAGTACTGGAATATATCAAAAAACATGACTTGTATAGCGAGGAGAGTGAGAAGAAAAACTCAGGCCTTATTCTAGAGCCCCTGGTGAGGAACACCAAGAACCTTCAATAATGACCCTTCTGTCACTTCTGTTATGGGACTGTTCCAAAGTTGAGACTATCTGAGATACAGAAGAGACTCTGAGGACATTTCTGCAGTCGTGTGGTTACACTAATCTTAGAATTTTAATTAGACGCTTACCAATGTGCTTGGCCAACAGACCTGCAGCCCTTTTATTTGGTGCAACAGCAGAAACGATGGGATTCCAGTCCAATTTTGCAAGCCAAGCCTTCACCAATGTGACTTTCAGACCCCATCTGATAAACTCTGTCTTTTTGCCCCGTGTATGCCTCATTGTGTCTCGTCTAATCCTTCACATTTCCTTTGGGCTCATTCCTCTGCTGTTAATAGTAATCCTGCCCCAAACCCAACCCACTGTAATTTTCTGTTGTGACGGGGGGGGTTAATACAACTAATGGGTTGTCACAAGCTATCATCAAGAGAGCCGGACTAAGCCATACTGCAGCTTCCATGAATGGAAAAGGATCTCTGAATGGAATATGGGTTGATAATTGATAGTTCCATTCCCTCCATTCATGTTTCATTCATAGAAGTTGAAGTACAGCTTCTAATAATGGAGCAGCAGAGCATAAAGGGCAAGCATAGTCAGGCTCTTTTGATGATAGCCGGTGACATCCTATTAGTTGTATTAACCACTGCTGCACCAGAAGACTACAATGGAGGGTGGAGGAATGGATGAGTACTACTAACAGCAGAGGAATCAGCACAAGGGAAAGATAACTTATGTCCCTTGTGCTGAAGTGATATCAAAGGCAATTTAAAAAAAAATAACAAACATGTCATACTTACCTGCCCTGTGGAATGGTTTTGCGCAGAGCAGCCCTGATCCTCCTCTTCTTGGGTCCCCCCGCTGGCGCTCCTGGCACCTCCTTCCTGCCAAGTACCCCCATAGCAAGCAGCTTGCTATGGGGGCACCCAAGCAGGCTTGCTCCAGAGACACTGCTCTGCTTGTCCATTCACACACACAGCCATGGCTCAGCCCCACCCCCTCTCTTCTCATTGGCCCCACCCCCTCTCTCTTCTCATTGGCTTAAATACATGAGCCATGGCTCTGTGTGTGAATGGACACGCAGAGCAACGTCTCTGGAGCAAGCCTGCTTGGGTGCCCCCATAGCAAGCAGCTTGCTATGGGGGCACCCAAGCAGGCTTGCTCCAGAGACGCCCTGTGTGTCCATTCACACACAGAGCCATGGCTCGGCCCCACCCCCTCTCTCTTCTCATTGGCTTACTGGCTGTGATTGACAGTGACAGGAGCCAATGGCTCCTGTTTCTGTCTCAGTCAATGAGGAGGTAGAGAGCCCGCTTCTCTTGTGGACATCTCTGGATCGCAATGGGGCTCAAGTAAGTATTTGGGGGGGGTGTTGAAGGGGGAGCTACACACAGAAGGTTTTTTTACCTTCATGCATAGAATGTGTAAAGGTAAAAAAAAACCTTAAGTCTTTACAACCACTTTAGGGGGAATGCCAGTTTAAAAAAAAAAAAATAGGGGATGTGTTGCCATGTTGCACTTAGAGGAGTACCGCATTGAAGAGTCCTCACACATCATTACATGGGAACCATTTAGTGCAGGAGTAAGGATCGCTCACTTCTGCTGCTGCCTGGACCGGCCAGAAGCCCCTTTAAAAAAAAAAACAAGCTAAGATATGTGTATTTATTTCAAGTGTGGTGAATGATAAGGGGTTGGCTTTGGGCACTGAAAACAAAAACCCCGAACGGGTAGACTGGGTGCTCTGTATGTATTTAGTGCCTTCATCTTTTAATGGGGGATACATTTAAGCATCCGATTGATTGCATGCTCAGTTTAGTTGTTGACCAGAATTTCATGCTGTGATAGGACAGAGCAACATGGAAGCTGCTGCCGAACCCATGAAAACTTTTCATGTTGTATGATCTCCGCTCTCCATTACACTGATCCTACCTCTTTGTGGAGTCACCTACACCGTCTCCTGTTCTGTTACCCGAAATCACAATGCTGTAAAAACATTCAGGAACGTATAGACGTTGCTGATCATTCTGTAAGCAATAAACCTTAAATGAATTGCGTGGAATTTGTTTACATTTTTTTTTTATTTCTTAGCATTAACCCATTGGACATGCTGTCTGATTGAAACTTCAGATGGAGCCGTCTGTTAGGAGGAAAAAAAGTTGTTTTTTGAAGTCCAGACTATCATAAATGTACATGTAACAGAACCGGCCCCTTCTGCGCTTGGGTACTTCCATTATAATACCGCTTCCCCATCCGAACACCGACCACAAACACCACAGCTGACCAAACAAGACTACACAACACCAGTCTTGAAGTAAACCAGGAAATAGACTACTTTATTTTAACACAGATACAAGATATATACATTCAAGGGAACAACCCCCCCTCCCTGCATAATGACACAGGGCGGGGCAATATACATTTATTAACAAGAGACACACCAGCAGACCCATCAGGAGGGAGGGCTGCTGGAAACACCCCCCACCAAGCCAATACACATAAACACATACATCCCATAATAGTTTGCTCCCAAGCAAGACACACAATAGAACAATGGGATGCAACCACATGGCATTAAACAATCCACAACCCCCACCCCACCTATACATGTGTACACAATATTAGGACAGATCACCCTGTACCCCTAACAGGCACAGGGTGACTTACACATAATAGGGATATGGGGAGCTGAAACGGGTCTCCCCACCTCTCCAAAGTGAGCTGTGTTCCATTGGCCCCCCACCCAAAGTGACTCCTGTCACAGTACAAAACCAGTATACATTCCCCTTAACCACTTGCCCTCCTGAGAATTTACCCCCCTTCCTGACCAGGCCATTGTTTGCGTTACGGTGCTGCGTTTCTTTGACAGTTGCGCAATGTTGTACCCAAACAAAATATACGTCCTATTTTTTTTCCACAAATAGAGCTTTCTTTCGGTGGTATTTGATCGCCTGTGCGGTTTTTAATTTTTGAGCTATAAACAAAAAAAGATCGACAATTTTGAAAAAAAATATATATATATTTTTGACTGTTATTAAACATGTCCAGTAAAAAAATGAAAAAATAAAATTTCATCATAAATTTAGGGCAAAATGTATTCTGCTCCATGTCTGCTAAAAAAAATGCAAATACATGTAAATGAATTGGTTTACGTGAAAGTTATAGCGTGTACAAATGGCGGTGTATGTACTGGTTTTTTTTTTATACTAGTAATGGCGGTGATCAGCGACTTATTGCAGGAATGTGGGACTGCGGCGGGCATTCTGACACTGGGGGGAAACTGACTTTGGTGTCACTGCCATCCTCAGTGACACCAAAAGTTATAGTGTTTACAAATGGTGGTGTGTGTGTGTATATATATATATATATATATATATATGTATGTATGTATATATATGTTTTTTTTATACTAGTAGTAGCGGCGATCAGCGACTTATTGCAGGACTGCGGGACTGTGGCAGGCATTCTGACACTGGGGGGAACTGACTTGGAGTCACTGCCATCCTCAGTGACACCAATACAGTGATCAGTGCTAATAAAAAGCACTGACACTGTACTAATGGCACTGGGCAGGAAAGGGGTTAACTGTGTGCTATTTTAACTGTAACTGTGTTGTGTGTGTTATACTGTGTAAGCATGCTGCTTTGTATTTGTCTGCTATGCAGAGCCAAACAAAGTAGCATCCTGGTGCTGTATGTATTTGTTTACATACAGACCTCTCCCCTGTCAGTGTTCCTCAGCGATCGCCGGGTGCTGTTAGTGAATCTCCGTCCGGGACCCGGTGATCGACAGCTGTAGCTGTCAATGGTGGCGCGGGTAGGGCGGCGTGCGTGCCCCTTTTCCCAGAAATGCAAAATCACGTATATATTTGATTGGCCCTCAGATGAGTGAGGGTCTTCATAGGGTACATGTATGCACTTATTTAGTTTAACTAATACAGTGTTTTCACTGTAAGCACGCTGATTTGTATGGCTCTGCTATGCAGAGCCATACAAAGCAGTGTGCTGGAGCTGACAGGGGAGAGATCTGTATTGTTTACAAATAGGTCTCTCTACTTGGCGATCACTGGGTGTCGGTGAGTAATCACCGGCCGGGACCCGGTGATTTACAGCCGAGGCCACAAATGGTGGCGCGGGTAGGGCGCGCACACCCCCCTACCCAGAACTGCAATATCACGTATACAGTATATACGTGATTTTGTGCACCCCTGCTGCCCTGCAGCAGTATTTCTGTTATAGGGCGGAGGGGAAGTGGTTAAAAGAACCAGTCGCAATGAAGCTGAATTTGAATGCTCGAGCTGTAACTATACAGAACATAAACATGTATTAAATCTCTTATCCAGATGCCTGCTGAGATGCTCTTGAAGACGGATAATTTTCCAGAATCTGAAGCTGCAGTAACATGGGCTGTAATAAAATTTCTGGATTTATTAAAGGGCAATATATTGTATACCACCAACTACCGTTCCTGATGGAACATCCTGGCAGGTTCTGCTGATAGAGGTGGATCTTGTAGGTTAGTTCTGTATAATTAATATTTATCTCATCACCTGTCTGAACTGTGATTGTCCAGACGGCTGTGTACAGAGGATATCTCTGTCTGTGCTCAGAGGGTCATCCATGCACACTTTCTGACGACATACCCAACTTCTCACCTCTACCCTACATATGTGAAAATCACTGAATGATAGGGGCCCATCCATTCCTGTCCTCGGGTGTTCACCCCATGTGTGCCAATTCTGTCTTTTAGTTACGCAAAAACAACCATAGGCATGCTAGGGGCCGGGTCAAATGTCTCTTAGGGATTGTTCACACTTGACTAAATTTCTAACTCTTAATAAACGCTCCTATAGCATTAGTATAGGCATTAGACAAGTGTTAATGGGCGTTATACAGGCGTTAATGGGCTTTAGTTTGGGTGTTAGACAGGCATTAATGGGCTTTAGTATTTAAACAGGTGTTAATGGCCATTATACAGGCATTAATGGGCTTTAGTATGGGTGTCAGACTGGCGTTAATGGGCTTTAGTATGGGTGTCAGACTGGCATTAATGGGCTTTAGTATTTAGACAGGTGTTAATGGCCATTATACAGGCATTAATGGGCTTTAGTATAGGTGTTAGACAGGCGTTAATGGGCTTTAGTATGAGTATTAGACTGGCGATAATGGGCTTTAGTATGGGTGTTAGACTGGCGTTAATGGGCTTTAGTAAGGGTGTTAGTATGAGTGTTAGACTGGCGTTAATGGGCTTTAGTATGGGTGTTAGACTGGTGGTAATGGGCTTTAGTATGGGTGTTAGTATGAGTGTTAGACTGGCGTTAATGGGCTTTGGTATGGGTGTCAGACTGCCGTTAATGGGCTTTAGTATGGGTGTCAGACTGCTGTTAATGGGCTTTAGTTTTTAGACAGGTGTTAATGGCCATTATACAGGCATTAATGGGCTTTGGTATGGGTGTTAGACTGGCGTTAATGGGCTTTAGTATGGGTGTTAGTATGAGTGTTAGACTGGCGTTAATGGGCTTTAGTATGGGTGTCAGACTGGCGGTAATGGGCTTTAGTATGGACATTAGACTGGCGGTAATGGGCTTTAGTATGGGCGTTAGACTGGCGTTAATGGGCTTTAGTATGGGTGTTAGTATGGGCGTTAGACTGGCGTTAATGGGCTTTAGTATGGGTGTTAGACTGGCGTTAATGGGCTTTAGTATGGGTGTCAGACTGGCGGTAAACATGCCATACTTACTGTATAATGGTTGTTCACAGAGCAGCCCCGATTCTCTTCTAGGGTCCCCCACCGGTGCTTCTGGCCCCTCCCCTTGCTGAGTGCCCCCGAAGAAAGCTGCTAGCTCTGGGGGCACTCGTGTGTGCTTGCTCCTGAGCTGCCTCTGTGCGTCTATAGGTTTGGCTTAGTCCCACCCTCCTCACAGGCTGTGATTGACAGCAGCAGAAGCCAATGACTCCTGCTGCTGTGTCTCAGCCAATGAGGAGAGAGAGACCCGGGAAAGCCTCCGCTCTCGTGCACATCGCTGGATCGAGCTCAGGTAGACATTGTGGGTTGGGTTCCGGGGAGCACACTGAAGTTTTTTTTACCTTCAGTCTTTACGACCACTTTAACAATGAATTGTACCATAGCGCACCAAGGCGCAAAACACATCTTAATGATTGAGAGTTGGAGAAGAGGATCCAAATGCACCACTGGGCAGTAAATGAACAGATATAAACAGCTAAATGTTTGGGTTTGCAGACATGAGCTCGGGGTGCATCGGTGACCCGGGCCTTCAGCCAGCCGCAGCCCTGGGATCTCCCAACAAGTCGCATTAGAGAAAGCAAAAGCTGAAAAGCTGACATCAGTTTTGCCCTCTAAAGTTTTGCAGGTTTTTCATTTACCATGGGCAGGGCCGGTGCTGGATTATTTTGCGCCCTAGACAAAACCAGCTACTTGTGCCCCCCCCCCCCCCAAAAAAAAAAAAACAAACCAAAAAAAATTAAAAACAGTAGAAAATATTAAATCAACAAAACTGGAGACTGGTAGATTTCTTTTAATTTGCAAAAATAATTGCCATAAGATAGCGCTGACAGATCCCAGGCTGGAATTCCCCCAGGCAATGGGGGGCGATAAAACGCTGTGACAGCAGGCTGCCCAGCCCCCACACAGAGAGATCACCTGAGCTGTGCGATCCCACACAGTGACAGATCCGACATAACACACCACCACCAACACTGACACAGAATAGAAAGGCACTAGAAGAGCAGGCTGTGAGATCATGATGTAGTCATCACTCACTGACACATTGCACATGTGATGGATGGCCGCCCGGGTCACACTCACACAGACACGAGACATCAGAATCAGACATTATCTTCCTCCGCAGGCGCAGCTCCCCCTCCGCTGGTCAATGGGAAGAGGAGGGCTGGAACTCCACAGTGATCAGCAGCCGCCAGCCAGCTTGCAGTAAGGGACTGAGTCTGAGAGGAACACTGCAACGAGCTGCAGTCCAGCTGCTACATTGGACCCAGACACCCGGCATCCTCCTCTGTCCTTTATTCCTCCCCTCTGCCACCCCTCGTCTCAGTTGAAGGATCATTAATGACGTGGCGGTGTCCCACACAGAGTGCTGGCCTGTGCTACGCCCAGGCGCCCCTGGAGGGCAGTGCGCCCTAGGAGGCTGCCTAGTGGAATCATCGGCCCTGATTGGTTGATTTACTAAAACGAGAGTGCAAAATCTGGTGCAGCTGTGCATGGGAGCCAATCAGCTTCTACCTTCAGCTTGTTCAATTAAGCTTTGACCAAAAAAAGCTGGAAACTGATTGGTTTCTATGCAGAGCTGCACCGGATTTTGCACTCTCCAGTCTAGTAAACCAATCCCTATATATACGAGGTGTGACAGTTTAATTCCTGGAATGGACTGTGAAAAAAATATGTTTGCTTACCTATACACTAGTGGCTGTTGTCCCCTTCAGAGTAGTCCCCTTGCGACACACTTTTCTAGATGCTCAGATGATCCCAGGTGACCATCCCAGGGCCCAGAGGAGAGAGATCCATATCAGACCCCATCGCAGCTTACCTTCAAGAGGACCTCTAGAGTAACATCCTTACCGCCCAGATCTACAGAGGAGGTTATCCATACCAGGCTGCATCCTGTTCCTTTACAGAAGGGACCTCTGGCTGTTTATATAAAATGCACATGTAAAATGCGCTTCGGGTGAGTGTGCAATTTTACTATTCTCCGCACATCACTGGATTACCCGTTACACTGGGATAATCAGAGTCACCTATCTGGATTATTTCTCTGCACCTATATAGAACTATTTATTATCTGAATACAGTACATAGTGTATCTGGGACAGGGGCGGACTGACAACTCATGGGGCCCCCGGGCAATAGGGGATCGTGGGGCCCCTGTGTCCTTGCCCAAACTCAAAAAAGCCTATGAAAAAGGTACCAGGGGCATCTCATGGGGCCCCCTACTGACCCCGGGCCCTTGGGCAGTGCCGAGTTTCCAAATGGTCAGTCCACCCCTGATCTGGGATATCTTTATCATCCATACCCGGATTGGACATTACTTTATTTATGATTTAAGTGCTTTCACCGGCAGTTTTATTGGGATATTTCAACCTCATACGTTTTTACATTGTTTATATTGATTTTATATGCCATTGATCTTAGCGCTGCACTACGTGATATATTTTTGATTTTAGAAGGTTTTATGGTTTCCTTTTAGTGTATCAGCTGCTTTTTCTATAAGCGCTCGCTGAGTCCCATTTTTATACACTTTTCTAGATGACGGTGCCACTGCTGGAAACATTCCTGGAATTCGTTTTCTGGAATGCTGCGCAGTATCTTTGCCTCAGCACTCTGGATGTGTCCTTTAAAGGCCTGTGTCCTTGGAAACAGCCAAAAGTGGCAGGGTGCTAAGTCAAGGGAATAAGGTGGTTGGTCAAGTTTCAGAATGGATTTCTGGTCCAGGAACCTGCAATCACTTAACAGATCATGTGCAGGAGCATTGTCGTGGTGGAGAATCCACTTGTCAGGTTAGCGTTCCTTCGAATAGATTCCCGTGACCTTTTCATTTTCAGCATTGACATCCAACCTTTTTTTTTGGCTGCCCACTTCTTTGTCATCATGAACATCTTACCACACCCCCAACCACCTAAGCTATTCAAAAATCCCTCATTTCTTCATGGAATGTTCCCCATAAGCCTGTTGTATCTGAGCTGAAGTTTCACATTTGCCAATTTTCACAGTAAATTTTATGCTAATCTACTGCTCCAGATTTCTGTCACTCATTTACCACCAACAGTGCTTGGCACACTCGTGTTATTTCTTCTACTACTCCGTAAAGACTGAGTCCACTGGTCTGAGACCCAGGAGAGTGCAAAGAAAGGAAGATGGACGCCGCTCATACTGATCCCAAGCAGTTAGAGAGAGAAAGACGTTATGTTGTGAGTGGCCTCAGCCGTCACTCTGGCCACGCCCTTTGACGCGTTTCGCCCCACCCAATGGGGGCTTGGACACAGGCAAGTGCACGTTAGAAAATGTCAGAACACGCCCTGCATGGCTCACCACCATTGTGCTATGCTGGGAATTAAATTGGCACACTTCATTAATTTCACATGAACAATTCTCTTCTATCCCCAATGAGAGAGTGATTAGGCAGGTGGGAGAAACGCACACGAGGGCCTCATTTTGTGTGTAGAGTACATTATGGGAAAAATATTTTTTGCCTTTGGTTAACCACTTTGGGGTTAGGTTAGGACAATATATATTTATATATAGGATGTTTGGTGCTTTATCACAGATATTCTAGGGACGGATCATGTCATGCCGGGTATGTTGTTATTTCCTATAGAAATGTGCACACCGGGATGTCTACTAGATCTTCACTTGCTTTCTGCACAAGTTTCCTGCCCTGGCAGGGGACAGGACCACTGGCGGTTCAATAACAACGGCGGCTTGGCGTCACTTCATTCATAAATGACAAAACAGTCAGCAGGGAACACAGAAAGGTGTTCCTTTCAAACATAAAACCACCCATACAGGATGAGAGGATTGAATGGGTAGGACAAGGATATGGAGCTGTTTATGTGTTTGAAATTTAGAACAGAGTCAATGTGGACCTGAGCAAAGATTTGCTCTGGTCAGGGGCGGACTGACCATTTGGAAACTTGGGCACTGCCCAAGGGCCCAGGATCAGTAGGGGGCCCCATGAGATGCCCCTGGTACCTTTTTCATGGGCTTTTTTGAGTTTGGGCAAGGACACAGGGGCCCCATGATCCCCTATTGCCCGGGGGCCCCATGAGTTTTCAGTCCGCCCCTGGCTCTGGTACAGGAAACACTTAAATGCAAATTGTGTCTGAACCATATCCTGAAAATCTACCTTATTGTCTTTAATTCTTCCAAAAAAGAAAAAGAAAAAAAGTGCACTTCCTGGTGTGTGAGTGTGCCTAGGCTCTCCTGTGTCTATGGCCTCATTGTTGTATATTTGCAGTGTGAGATCAAAGGCAAAACTAAAGTCCACAAATACACACCTTTGCTCCAGCGATGTGATGTCCATGAGCTCCCTTTCCGGTGCCAACAACTTTTCCCTGGCTTTTCCAGGAGCAGGGTCTGCGACTGTCTTGACTGGCCGGCCAAAAAATGGCATAACTCTAGTGTGTAGGAGTTTGTGTATTCTTGGTGTGGAGTCCACGGCCAGGGCTGCTGTTAGGAACCATGGGGTCGGGACTTTTTTACAGCTGCTGTTTTTGGCTTTTGACATTTTTTTTCTACAGCCAGTAACCCCCCCAGCATGTTATCTCATGTGTCCATACACACATAGACTGGAATCAACGTTTTTTGGCAGGGACATTTTTTGGCTGGAAAAAAAACCCAGGACTAGTGGGTTTCTAGTGGAGTTTTGTAGCTGTAAAAATGCTGAAAAACGCGGCCAAACCAGTGTTTTTGGACTTTTTTTGAGCTAAAAAAAAAATGTTGGTAAAAAACGCTAAAAACCGCAAACATGAAAAGACGTTGCTAAACGCTAATGCAAAAACGCTAAAAAAACACTGAAAAATACTTTTTTGATGTGACTTTACACAGCTTATGTTACCTACGTTATTAAAACTCCCCATGTGCATGGAGCCTAAAAAATAAATATACTCACCTTCTATCCAGTGCTGTAATGTCCCGGAGCTCCCAGCCTCCCACTGATCTTTGGCCATTTTTATTGGCTCGGCTGACGTGACGCTCCCATGTATGTGCAGGAATTCATTAATCTCGGCATTGCTGAAATGTGTATACAGAGCTGCGCATGCACAGCTCAGTGTACAGGGCACACAGACAGGTAAAGAAGTTTAATGCAGGAAAGACATATGCAGGCCATAGATAGGTCTAAAATTGGCCGATTTTTTGGCCGAAAAAAAAATCGCCCGATTTTCGCACCGTTAATGGGTTAATTGGTCGGCCATTTTTCTGGATTTTGTCAGATTTTTTTGATCGGTAAAGTTGGAAAAAAAACGGCTGATTTTCGCAGCAATGATGGGCAAATCGGCCGATCTTTTTACCAATAAAAAATCTGCGCATGAGCCATGACCTACAAGAAAAAGAAGAAGAAAAAAAATAAAAAGAAGAAGAAGAAGAAGAAGAGGAAGAAAAAAAATAAGAGAAAGAAGAAGAGAAAGAAGAAGGAGAAAGAAGAAGAAGGAGAAAGAAGAAGAAGAAGGAGAAAGAAGAAGAAGAAGGAGGAAGAAGAAGGAGAAAGAAGAAGGAGAAAGAAGAAGAAGAGGAGAAAGAGGAAAGAAGAAGAGAAGAGAAAGAAGAAGAGGAAGAAGAAAAAGAAGAAGAAGAGAAAGAAGAAGAGGAAGAAGAAAAAGAAGAAGAAGAAGAAAGAAGAAGAAGAGAAAGAAGAAGAGAAGGAAGAAGAAGAAGAGAAAGAAGAAAAATTCCAGTCCGCTATTATATTTGACATTAAAAAGTATTGCGGTTGCAACAATGTATCTATTTGTATCCAAAAAACCCCATCTCTATCCGAAATGGATGCAAATAGATACAATGTTGCAACCACAATACTTTTTAATGTCAAATATAATAGCGGAGCTCTCTGCAGGGACAGAAGTAATTAAATGCCGGCCGTAGACGGGAAGAAAATCGGCCGATTTTTTTTACTGTTGGTGGTAACATCAGCCTATTGAATGACCGATTTTTCTTTTTTTTGTTAAAAAAACGGCCGGTTTTCTCCCCATCTATGGCCTGCAATAGTGATGGAGATTTACTAAAACTTGAGCACTCAGAATCTGGTTCAGCTGTGCACAGTAGCCAATCAGCTTCTAACTTCAGCTTGTTCTATTAAGCTTTGACAATAAAACCTGGAAGCTGATTGGTTTCTATGCAGAGCTGCACTGGATTTTGCATCATGCAGTTTTAGTAAATAACCCCCAGTAGCTCTCTTCTACGCTAAAAATCCTATTTAAATGAAAAATTCCAGGTTAAAGTCCTCTTTAAAAATTAGATTTGGTGGTCTCCCTACTGTGCTGCTCACTATTTTCCTTGCTGGAGGCTCTGGAATGAGGAAGCAAAGCCCTGCCTTTATCAAGATGGCTGCCTCCATACAGAGAGTACAAGACATGGTAAGTCTGTAATGGAAAAAATCAGCTGCAGGGAGACCACATCAAATACCAGAGACTGGTACTCTGCCCTCTGCTTTTCTTTTTTGGGCACAAATCTCCTTAAGGTGGATGTAAACCTAAACAATGAACTTCTCTTATTTGTTCCCTTTTGGTCCATTAAAATACAATGAAATGCTAATTGTTATATGTGTTTGATAAATGGAAAAAACTTGATCCTGCCAGAAATCCAGTGTTTTCCTGTGAAACTCTGCAGCATTATCTGAAGCACTGTTATCTAACCTGTCCAATTCACCACTTGTAAACTACATATCCACCCAATGTTGTGGAAGGTATTCTGTAGTCCTTTCCTAGAGAGACAATGCTCAGTTTTAATCCCCCCTAACATTGGTGTAGAAATGTCACCTCCCATCCCCATCCAGCACTGCCACTGTTCCCATCCTCTCCAAGCACTGCCACTGATCTCATCCCCGCATCAGCACTGTCACTCATCCCATTCCCCCAGCACTGCCGCTTATCCCTTCCTCGCCACCACTGCCACTGATCCCATCAACCCTTCCCCCAACACTGCCACTGATCACACCCTCCCCCCCAGCACTGCCCATAATCCCAGAAGTCCTAGGAGTTTTCTGTCTATTGGTTGGCCCCCTATCCTTCTCAGTCTATGGTGTGCAGGTAGTGAGGAGATGATGTGCTGTAACCTTCAGCAACCTTTCAGTGAGACTTAGCCTCCTTGGCGGTATGATTCTTTCTGATTTTTTGTGCTGAAAGCGGTACCACTATTTTGCATGGAAATATGTAGTTTTTTATTGTAGGCTGTAATTTTTAGGAATAACTCACTGAAATCTGTGCGAACAAGAGTCTAGTAAACATCCCGGGTAGGATAAAATTTGATACACGAAATCATAAATTATAATTTAATAAATAATCATAAAAAATAGTAATATAATAATAAATTTAATTCAATAATATAATCAAACCAAAAACACTGAAATTTGAAATACAGAGGCAAATTCGCACATCGCTGAGCAAAGTTCCAAAATTGTTTTCAGTGATGACGAATTTCCCCACAAATCATTATCACTCAATTCTGCAAGTGGTTCTGATTTACTATCGCTGTTCTAAAACCGCTTTTGACGTAAAGGGACGCTTTTTGGACGCCATGGACTTTTCTAAGTTTCCAGGCAGAAAGAACATTCAAAATGCAGGCAGGGCGCAGGACAAAGCAGTAGGGACGAAATATATGTGAAATGCATTGAAACAGCAATGACAGCAAAAATGACATTTTTAAAAAATTTCAAATTTCACGCCAGTTCCAGCGCCCGTACGTCCCGACGTCACAGGGACCGGAACACAGAAGCCGGATGCCGGCATCGGCCGGAGGAGATGGCCGGGGACGCTGCAGGGGACACATCGCGGGAGCAAAGGACAAGGTAAGTGCTGCAGGGACCCCCAGAGCAACGCCGCATGGTAAGCCCGAGTGTAGCTCGGGGTTACCGCTCTTGGTATAGAAATTTGACCCCGAGCTACACTCGGGAATACCGCTAAGGAGGTTAATTAAGTGCTGTAACCTCTAGTAACCAATCAGTGAGTAGTAAGGATGTGCAGTAACCTCTAGCAACCAACCAGTAATGATGTGCAGTAACCTCTAGCAACCAATAGGTGAGCGGTAATGATGTGCAGTAACCTCTACCAACCAATCAGTGAGCGGTAATAATGTGCAGTAACCTCTAGCAACCAACCAGTAATGATGTGCAGTAACCTCTAGCAACCAATCAGCGAGCAGTAAGGATGTGCAGTAACCTCTAGCAACCAATCAGCGAGCAGTAGGGATGTGCAGTAACCTCTAGCAACCAATCAGCAAGCAGAAATCATGTGCTGTAACCTGTAGCAACTAATCAGTGAGCTGTAATGATATGCTGTAACCTCCGGCAATCAATTGCAATTGCTGCCTGATCTTCTGCAGTTAACTGATTTTGAGTTTAGCTGATATTTATTGTATTTCTCACAGCAGGTGGAGAGCGAAATGTCATGGGTGGTGGGGCCCAAAAAAATATTTGCCCAGGGTCCAATCAATGTTAAAGATGGCCCTGGAGCCATTGCATGAGGGTATCCACATAAGTGAGGGGGCTGCCCCAAAATTTCAAGGGTTAAATGCTCATTTAGATCTGAAGGGGAGTAAAAAAACAACAATTTTTCTTACCTAATCCTTCTTACTCCTAGTAGGCAGCAACCTCCTCTACTTGCTTATGCTCTGTCAGGGGTGGACTGACAACTCATGGGGCCCCTGGGCAATAGGGGATCATGGGGCCCCTGTGTCCTTGCCCAAACTCAAAAAAGCCTATGAAAAAGGTACCAGGGGCATCTCATGGGGCCCCCTACTGACCCCAGGCCCTCGGGCAGTGCCTGAGTTTCCAAATGGTCAGTCCGCCCCTGGTCAGGGGACTGTCGTTCAGTGTCCTTCCCTCCAATGCAAGGCTATGGGTTCTGCATTGTACTTGATGATGTCAGAGGATCTGAGCCTACCTGAGCGTAGGGTAGATGGGGCTGCAGGGACTTGTTTAGCAACACAGAGGGAGACTACAAGAGAGGAGAATTGGGCAAGTTAGACTCCATCCACTCTAGGAGCTGAAAACGCAATGGAAGGACGCTGGATAAAAACCACTCAATATCATCATTATTGTGCCGGCGTTTAGCGGTGTATAGCTGGTTGCTAAGGGGCGGGTCAGCAAGCCAGCCACCGCGTCCTTAACAACCGATGAGCCATCAGCTATATGGTAGGTATTTGGGGGGGGACCCCACGTGTTTGTTTTTTCTTTTTTTGGTGTGGTGTTCCCCTTAAACTCAAAGGACCTGGTAGGGATTGGAGTGGGGGAACCCCATGATGTTTTTTTCTCAGTTAATTGCCAGCAATTCTTTTGTTTACACTTAGCTGTCAGCGGGGAACCCCTCTGACAGCGGATGAGTCATCTATTAACTTCTTCATGCCGGCCGAACGCAAATGTGCGGCCTCCCAGCGTCTGGGCCTAGACGCCGAGCAGCCGCACATTTGCGTTCTATTAAAAAAGGACATATTAGCCGAGAGTGCGCGTCCTACACACTCCCAGCACACATGTCCAGTGCTCATGGAAAGGTCCCGATCTCCTCTTTCGATCGTGACCTTTCCTGATCATGTGACCGCCGTGACGGCGCGTCACGGTGGTCACATGATCCTAAACCCCGCCCCGCCTCCCGGCTTCTGAAACTCTTAAAGGGCCGGGAGGTGCCGGCGTGGAGGGGTTAAGGATGCGGCGGCCAGCTTGCCAACCTGCTCCTTAATAGCCAAGCTATTCATTGGTTGTTAAGAACAGGGCTGTGGATAAGAGGGTACCACCTTTCCTCCTGTAGGGGGCCCAGGTCAGCATGGAGGCCCAGGCAGCTGGGCGAATCGGATGTAAGCGTGGAAGGTGATTGGCACAGTGGGGGGGCAAATCCCCTCCTGTGTGCCCCCACCCCAACAGTGCTGCCAGTTTCCCTCTTCTCCTTCCCATTGGCAGCTGCAAGTACACGATAGGATCCTTTAGGATGGAGAGTGGGGAAAGGATGTGATAAATATATCACATTTACCAACCCCTTCCTTTCCTGAATGAATACAAGGAGTGATCGGTACCGATCACTCACTGTGTTCATTCATTACCGTAGGATAGTAAACTGTGGGGTTTTTTATTTGGGGGGGGGGCCCTGTCAGGTTGGCTGTATAGGGCCACATGGTCAGCGGTGTATTTAGGGTTCGTGCTGCCCTAGGCAACACAAAAATTGGCTCCCCCCCCCCCCAACGGAGAGTCCCTGACCCCAACCAACACCCCCATCCCTCACGAAGAGAGCCTGACACTGACCAACAACACCCCAGCCCCACCTGAGAAAGCCTTCCACTACCACCACCCCCCCCATACACTGGAAACTGGCTCTTAGTTAGTCGGGTTTTGCAGAGTTTTGGAGCGTTCAGCTTATTTTTCTGCTGGCAAATCGCTCCCAAAAATACAAAAAAAAATTTTTTCTGCTCCTAGAAGCTGAAACTTCAAAAACTCTTCTAGAGTAAAATAGCGTGCATGGACACACAGGATCATACTATCTGCTTCTAGAGGCAGAAAAAAAAAATGCTCAACAGCTGCTGCTAGGAGCGTTTTTTTTTTTCTTTTAAAGCTAGTGTGTGCACGGAGCCAACTGCTTTCTGCTTTTTGTGGCCCACTAGACCTTTTTTCTATCCACGGCATTCTACTGTAATACAATTCTTATTGCAAATCTCTATGTAATCAAATAAACTGTGCTGTATTGCACTGATCTTTGGCTCTCCCCCCCCCCCCCCGGATGTTTGGAATTGCAGCAACCGCTGGCGTGACAGTGTGCCTTCTGCTATTGGATGTAATGAATCTGCCCTGTCACACCACGCAGCCGCTGGTCACCGTGCCAAGTAATGTCAGCTCCGGTGTCCTGTCTGTGTTTGAGGGGTCAAGCAAATAAGTGTCCCCTGGGCAGCCTTGTGCTGACTTTGCTCATGGAGTGCGCTGTGTCAAACATTAACCGGCCGGGTTACTGGAGAATCATAATAATGGGCAGGCTGAGCGCCGGGCTGGTCATACAGTCATGAGACTACAGAGGTCATGTAGGACGACATTTACAGTACCTACCCATCTGTACTCGCAAGGCAAAGGCTCGATTTTTCACAATTACCATTTCCAAATGTCCTCAATAACAGATCAAATCCGCACTTTTTTTTTAGATCACTTCCACTTTAGGGGCCCATTCACATTAGGAAATGCGTGTGAATCGCACAGGAACGCGCTGCGTGTTTTATGCGCAATTCACGTGCAGTTCTGCCAACGCGCTGCGTGTTTTATGCGCAATTCACGTGCAGTTCTGCCAACGCGCTCCGTGTTTTATGTGCAATTCACATGCAGTTCTGCGAACGCGCTGCGTGCTTTATGTGCAATTCACATGCAGTTCTGCCAACACGCTGCTTGTTTTATGCGCAATGCACGTGCAGTTCTGCCAACGCATTGCTTGTTTTATGCGAATTCACGTGCGGTTCTGCCAACGCGCTGTGTGTTTTATGCGCAATTCACATGCGGTTCTGCCAATGCATTGCTTGTTTTATGCGCAATTCACATGCAGTTCTGCGTACGCGCTGCGTGTTTTATGCGCAATTTACATGCAGTTCTGCATACGCGCTGCGTGTTTTATGCGCAATTCACATGCAGTTCTGCGAACACGCTACGTGTTTTATGTGCAATCCACATGCAGTTCTGCCAACGCGCTGCTTGTTTTATGCGCAATTCACGTGCGGTTCTGCCAACGCATTGCTTGTTTTATGCGCAATTCACGTGCGGTTCTGCCAACGCATTGCTTGTTTTATGCGCAATTCATGTGCGATTCTGCCAACGCGCTGCGTGGTTTATGCGCAATTCACATGCGGTTCTGCCAACGCGCTGAGTGTTTTATGCGCAATTCACATGCGGTTCTGCCAATGCATTGCGTGTTTTATGCGCAATTCACATGCAGTTCTGCCAACGCGCTGCGTGTTTTATGCGCAATTCACGTGCAGTTCTGCCAACGCGCTGCATGTTTTATTTAGTTGTTAAGAATGGGTGAATTTTGGAAATGTTGCAGAGGTGACAGAGGCAAGATTTGGACAGTGGTTGGATGTGGGCTCAAAGGGAGAGGTTAGAGTCCAGGATCACACCTGGACACACATGATGTGTGCGGAACCGGAAGGGGTGAGCTGAGGAGTGGAGAAATAGATTTGATCATCTTTGGGGTGGTATTGGAAACCATGGGAGGTATTGATAGAGAACAGAAGGGGTCCAAGGGCAGTGCCTTGGGAGCAGAGAGTAGGTGACACTGAAATTGTGCTGAAATAAGTAGAAGATTCAGGAAAGAGCAGAGTCTTGGAGGCCGAGAGAATGGAATCTTCGGAGGAGGTGCAAATGGTCAACCATGTCAAAGACAGCAGTAATGTCTGAGTATGGAGTAGTGGCCATTGGTTTTGGTAATTAGTAAGGTTTTGGGCAGTTTCTATGGAGTGTTGTGGGTGGAAGTCAGATTGAAAGGAATTGAGAGGGTTGTAGCAATGAGGTGGTGGCTCAAACGATTGAAGATTATGCATTCTGGAAGCTTGGGCCTAAACAGGAGCAAAGGGATGGGTCTCAAGATATTTGAACAGGATTTGTAAGAATCAGTAAGGTCTGCCAAACCAGCTGTTGATAATGCCTGGTCTTATAATTACTCTTATAGAAGTAACATGAATGGTCCAGCTCACTTCTAGTCCATTCACATGGTGTTCAATTAAGCCCTGATGAAGGGGACATTTTTGGACCCCCGAAACGCATTTGACTGTCCCCTGACTTATATTGGAATATAGCTGTATCTGGACCTCTTAGCAGTAGTGTGGAGCTTCAATTTCCATTTTTGTTGGATGAAGGGTCAGACAGGTGGCAGGACTTCTGTATTTGGAACCCTATGTAGAGTCATTGCCTATTGTATTCAGCTTCTTCAGCTTTTAAATGAGATGTTGGTTTCTATGGGAAAATGTTCCCCTTTCAAATTTTCTTTTTTCTACAAAGCTATTGTCTATATCAACTGAAAGGTAACTTGCTCTAGTTCAGTCAAGCAGGATACCATTCAAACTCCAAACTGAAGGGCTCCTCTGGTCTCCCTTATTGCATTCCCCTTATGTTACAAATGGCAGAAACACACCAGCATTATCTTTATACCACTTGTAGGAAGGCCGTGGATAAGGGGGTACCACCAGTCCTCCTGTACGGGGCCCAGGCAAACGGGGGGCCCAGGCAACTGGGTGAATCGGATGTGGGCAGGGAGGGTGATCGGTACAGCCGGGGGGAAATTACTGGAACTGATCACCTGTATGCAGCTGTAAGCTGGCTTCTTATTTCCCTCCCGCTGGCTCTCAGCTGCTGCACAGCGAGCCATACAGGAAATCGGTTCCAGTAATTGCCCGCCTGCCACACCCATCACCCTCCCTGTGCACCATAAGTTTCCCCCCTGCTGCCCAGGTCCCCATGTGTGCCCACCCCTGCCAGTTTCTCTCCTCTCCTTTCCACAGGCGACTGCAAGCACACAATAGGATCCTCCAGAATGGAGAGTGGGGGAATGGACCAGTAAATATGTCATGTTTACTAGCTCCTTCCTGTTCTGAATGAACACAATGAGTGATTGGTAGTAATCACTGACTGTGTTCATTCATAACTGGAGCATAGTAAGATTTTTTTTTTTTTGGGGTGGGGGGCCCTGTCAGGTTGGCTGTATGGGGCCCATGAATTCTAACAGCAGCCCTGGCCGTGCGTTTGGTTCCCGGGAGGGGAGAGAATGCACGCAAAGACCAAGGATTGGCGTAAAGTGTATTCATGTAAGGTTCCAACAAGGTTGTAACATAGTCTGTGTAACACGGCCAAACTGCCCAGCAGCATTTACAGAGAGCTTGCAGAGACTACCTCGAAACAATGTATGATGGCGGTCTGGCATCAAAGTGCTTGGATGCGGAAGGGCTCCTGGCTGGCGACACAAGCAAACAGTCCCTATCTTTTCCTATGCAAGAATCACTATCCTTTACCAGTGGGCTCCTGTCCCTGACTTAGCCACTTCGCAAATGAGCGCCAAATGAAGGGGGGCAGTGCTATTTAGCAGCATTGCCCACACTAAAGATGGCCACTCAGGTCATCCAGGGCAGCAACATCCAGCTTGACAACTGTTCTCCTGATAACCCCTATGGAGGCCTCAGAGGAATATGAGTTTCCCCCTGTCCTCTGTACCCTCTGCATACAACCGAACAGCGCCACCTGTGCAGGGAAGCCAAACTGCACCTGCCTACACACTTTCATGAATGAAGTATTTCGAACGGCTGGATTCACATGGTCTTAACTTATAAAACCGTGATTCTTGTGAGCTACTATGGTGCATTGTGTGCATAAAAAGATTACAAATCACATGTAAAGAGCAGCTGAGCTGCAGATCAAAGCAACAGGTGCAGGACTGATTCCTGCAGAACGCACAGCCGCTGGTGGAGACCTGCGAATGCGCAGCCGCTGGTGGAGACCTGCGAATGCGCAGCCGCTGGTGGAGACCTGCGAACGCACAGCCACTGGTGGAGAATTGCGAACGCAGAGCCGCTGGTGAAGACCTGCGCCCATCCTGAGTAAAATGAAAAAGGAGTGAGGAGACCCCCTGGAGGAGAGTGGGATAAGTTCATCCATCCACCCAACTCCAGGAAAACAGATCTCAGGGAAACAATAAGACCCCCTGCTGGAAAAAAGGGAAACAATCCATCCATCCATCCATTTGAGACAGGGATATATATATCCACTCATCTTTAAGTCCATTTAAAGGGACACAGGCTCTTTCGACCTCACTGTTTGGTCATATAAATCAGGTGAAGGAGCACATGAGAAGTTTTTTTGTGTAGACTTTTTCATATAAAAATATATATTTTATATATATTTTTTTTTCTTATATTTATATATATAATATTTTATATATATATATATATATTTTTTTTTTTTTTAATTATTTTTTTATATAACCCTCACTAGTGGAAGTTATCACAATTAATCACGGAGTGATTGTGGGAACGTATTTGCAGCAGAATAACACATCAATAGTGTGGACTTATATACGCTATTTCAAATTTATTATTAAGTTGCAAAACATATTGTATAAGTACACACATTTTTTTGTTTTTTCACAATTTTATTTTAGTGGAGTGCGGCACATTGATTTGTTTCGGACAGTGTATACACTTGCTGTCGTTTTTACAAATTACAAAAGACCCCCAGAAATGTTGTGAAGCTTGTAATGACCTGGAACTGGTGGTGCCTGGCAATGCTCCCCCTTTTCTCCTCCCTAGAAATATAGGGAATATTATTATTATTATACAGTATTTATATAGCGCCAACAGTTTGCTCAGCGCTGTACAATATAATGGGAGACAATACACGAGACAGTACAGTAACAATACGATTCAACACACGAAGGGTTTGAGGGCCCTGCTCCTTGGAGCTTACAATCTAGGAGGGGGGGATAGTGGTACAGGAGGATATAGCTGTGGGGGATGGAGTGGTGGGAAGAGCGGAGGAGATCAGCAATTAGGTGAGGGCTGGGTAGGCTTCTCTGAAGAGATGGGTTTTCAGGATATCTCTCTGCAGATGGGATGACACTTGGACGCAGTGGTGCATTTCATTTTTGTACTGCCCCAGGCAGTGCAAAAATCGGCCGTGCTCCCCACTTGGACATTCAGACATCCTCCAGCAGGGCAAACAGACACTCTCCAGCAGCCTCCAGCCTGTCACGTCCTCCTCCGTTCCAGCACTCACCGCCCACCTCTCTTGGATCCAGGGGCGGACTGACCATTTGGAAACTTGGGCACTGCCCGTGGGCCCGGGTTTAGTAGGGGGCCCCATGAGATGCCCTGGTACCTTTTTCATAGGCTTTTTTAAGTTTGGGAAGGACACAGGGGCCCCATGAGTTGTCAGTCCGCCCCTGCTTGGATCCCAGCTCTGCTTCCACTGCTCCCCAGTCACTGGCTGCCTCTGTGTCACTTCTGCCCCCCTGAAAAATGCCGCCCTAGGCCAACGCCTTGTGGCAAATATGCCCCTGCTTGGACATGCAAACACCATCTGATGTTTTTGGGTACCTTGCTTATTTAAGAAACACATGCTATCGTTTTTTTTTTTTAATATATATAAATAAAATTTGGACTGTATAATGGCATTTTTGTGAGATTGTCTGTCTGTCCTATGACTAGTGAGTAACCGGAGAACTCATTCACTCTATTAGGTTTGTGGAACTATGTGGCCTTGGGCTTTCTAAACTCTGCACAAAGGTCTCTCCAGCAGCAGAGGAGAAAGGGTTACAGAGAATAGATTGTAGGTGGACCTCTCTGTGTTGGGAATAGGCGACACTCCTCCAGCATCAGTATAAAAATAGTCAGCCTGGGACTTGCTACATGTTATTCCTCATCTCCAGCTCTGATAGGCTTGGTGACCCGGAGTGCACAGCGCTACCAATGGCTCCTCCAAACTTTTCTGGCACCTGGACCATGGTCAGTAATGAGAACTTTGACCGCTACATGGTAGCACTGGGTAAGCTGCTCTCTCTGTGAGTCTGATTGATCTTTGTCTGGTGTTACATGATAACAAAACCAAACATCCTTTCCCTCTATTATCCGTGTGACCTTCATCCACTTGGAGGTTACTCGTGGTCAGCATGTAGTCCTCTCATGGAAGGAAATCCTGTGTTATTTTACAGGAACAGATTTTTCTTCACTGGTGCATCATTTTCAAGGCAGAAGGCTGTCCATCTGCCAGGGTACAGTAAATTAAATATGAAATTTCATTAAAATTCACTAGAATTGTACAATTTATAATGTGGAACACGGTGAGTGTGATCCTTGGAGGGACAGGCAGAGGAAAGGGGAGCTGGAACTCAACTAGAAAGGTTTCATCTGTGGGACACTTTATATTAGAGACTGGGGCTTGTCTTCATTGCCATTTAGCATTCAATTCTTGCTTGATTATTCTCATAGCTTATTATTATTAAATATTATATGTGTGTGTATATATATAATATAATTTTTTTTTTTTTATGATAAAATCAATTTTATTTTTAGGTCTGTGATCCTTGGCTTAATACATCTGCTTAAGCATTACATGTATCAATTTTTATAACTTCTAATACCCCACAATCTGTCACTTTTCTTTTATCTTCTATTCTCATTCCAATAAATGCTATAAAAGACTGTATGCAGTAGAACTTTTACAACATGTATGGAATAGTTGTTTTTCCTGTCTTTTTACTCTAAATGTAATTAGAATTGCCCTGCTTTCACCTGGTGATCCTACCACACCTCCTGTATTAGAGCGCCCCCACTCTGGATGGATGGAGGTGCACAGGGGGCACCTGTTGTCAGCCTGAGGGGAGTGTTAGAGCACTAGCAAATTTGGACGCACTAACAAAGCCAAAACTCAAGCTAATGCTTTTAATCAGTTATAGGAACTATATAACTTTTTTTTTTTTTTTTTTTTTTTTTTATTTTAGTAGTAAACTGCAGCTTGAGGGGGGGAAAAAAAAATTCCCTGGAAAGTAAATGTCATAATGTGCTAATATTAATCGCATACTAGTGCATTATGCAGGACTTGCCTTAAAATGAAGCCCTACAGTGCAGCGCTTGTCCCCGCTGCAGAGGCTTCCATCTTCACCCGGTCTTCCGGGTTCGCAAGCTCCATCTGGCTGAGCTGAAATGACGTCACTCTGTCGTATGTGCAAGGGAGTCTCCACACACAGCAAGGTGCTCTGAAGGAGATGCACGGGTAAAAAAAAATCCCAATACATGTGAAAGTTAGTGTCTACAAATGGTGGTGTATGTATGTGTAATATATATATATATATATATATATATATATATATATATATATATATATATATATATATATATATATATATATATATATATATATATATATATATATATAATTTTTTTTTTTTTTTTTTTTTTAACTAGTAATGGTGGCTATCAGCGACTTATAGCGGGACTGCAGTGGGCATTCTGACACTGGGGGGGACTGACTAACTGACATCAATACAGTGATCAGTGCTAATAAAAAGCACTGACACTGTACTAATGGCACTGGGCAGGAAGGGGTTAACATCTGGGGTGATCAAAGGGTTAACTGTGTGCTATTTTACTATGGGGGCTTTATGTGTTTTACTATGTAAACCTGCTGCTGTGTGTTTCTCTGCTGAGAAATACACAGCAGCATGTTACTGCTGGCAGGACAGAGACCTCTGACACATAGGTCTCTCCCCTATCACTGTTCTTCGCCGGGTGCTGGTGGGGAATCTCCAGCCGGAACCCGGTGATGAACATCTGTAGTCGCCACGGGCGGCTCGCACGCTCCTTACCCGGAAATACAAAATCGCATATATAGGTAATTTTTGTGCCCTGTAGCAGTAGTTTTACTATAGCGTGGTAAGCGGTTAAACTGTTTGGAGACCCCCTAGTCTAAGTTTAGAGGAAGCCCAATAAAAGTAGAACAATCCAAGCTGGCCAGCACACTAAATTGAAGCTAGGAACACTCCTGAGTAGGGCAGGATCCCTACACAACCTTCTGATCCCTTCTATATGTAGTATGTAACAAACAATACATTTGGGTGGCCAAATGATGCCCATAAATAACATGTAATTGCCCCTGATTAGAGTGTGGGTTATGTCTGCCTCCTTACTGGGGTAATGAGTGCCTGTGGGTGTCTGAGGTGCTAATTTTACAGACTTTCCAGCTTGTTGTGCAGCAGGGCTTGTTCTCTCCAAGAAGTGACGGACGGATCTACTTATCTGTGGCCAGGCTTGTCCATAGTAGAAGTCCTCATGCACACTGGGGGGACGTTTTTGATAACGCTGGTAACATTAGCTGTGTAGTCGCATCAAAAACATGCAGTAGCATTTAGCGGCGCTTGCTGTGTGGGTTGTGTTGAGTTTTTTTTTTTTTTTTTTTTTTCCCCATCCAAAAAATGTTGATTACAGTCTGCGTGCACGGACACATAGGATAACATGCTGGGGGGGTTTTCTGGCTATAAGAAAAAAAACAGCCGCTGTATAAATGTCCCATGTGCATGAGGACTAATGCTATTGCTATAACCTGCAGCTTGAGATCCATGTTCGGATTCCAGACTGTCTGGCTATAAACTGGTATGAATCACTGTGAAGCTGGGAACAAATCTGCCTAATTACAATATTGGTGTTCAGCCAATTGCATCCTCTAATTGCACTGATGACTGGGTGAAATGACTCTGGGAATTAAAATTTTTGCAGATTTAAAGTGAGATATAGATATATATATTATATATTTTTTTTTTTTTTTTTTTTAAATAGCACTTTCAGAATATTTAGCTTCTTTCTTCCTGAACGATGTTCAGTTTAAGCAGGTGCCTTGACTGCTGCTCCAGGTTTCCTGTTTCAGAGTGTCTCCTTTCTCTTGCAGCGTCCTACAAGAGTCACCATTACATGCAGGGAGTACAGTTGTCTCCCTACACTGTGTGCATCAATAGAAACACATAGGGGTTGATTCTACTAACACTGGAGAGCAAAAAATCTGGTGCTTCTGTGCCTGGTGGCCAATCTGCTTCCAATTTCAGCTTGTTCAAGTAAGCTTTGACAGTTTTAATAAATCAACCTCAGTCTTGTAGCCCAGGAAGGCAAGACACTCTGCTCCTACCTCCTCCTTGCCAGCAGATGGGCTGGAGACTGCACTGTCCACCGTTAACTCTTTCCTATGAAAATCAGAACTTCAGGGAAGCAGCACAGAGATCAGGAGTCAGCGGCACTGACAGTTGTAAACTGCTAGTGTTGTGGAAAACATTTAAATAGTTTACTGGAGAATGTTTTGTTCTGTGCTTAATGTGTTGAGCTAAAATAAAGTTTTAAATCGCTATGAGGAACATGGTTTTTCCCTTCATGACTTGAGACCTGTACACAGGACTGCTGTTAGAAACCACAGCGCCCCATACAGCCAACGTGATAGGAAAAAGTTTACTATGCTTCAGTTATGAATGAACACAGCAAGTGATTGGTACTGATTATTTTCCCCCCTGGGCAGCAGGGTGAAACCTATATGGTGCACAGGGAGGGTGATGTGTGTGGCGGGGGGTCTAAATACTGCTGCAACCAATCAGCCAGCTTTCAGCTGCTGCAGAGAGAATCATACAGGGGATCAGTTTGTCGCCAATCACACATTAGTGTGTGTGTGTGTGTGTGTGTGTGTGTGTGTGTGTGTGTGTGTGTGTGTGTGTGTGTGTGTGTGTGTGTGTGTGTGTGTGTGTGTGTGTGTGTGTGTGTGTGTGTGTGTGTGTGTGTGTGTGTGTGTGTGTGTGTGTGTGTGTGTGTGTGTGTGTGTGTGTGTGTGTGTGTGTGTGTGTGTGTGTGTGTGTGTGTGTGTGTGTGTGTGTGTGTGTGTGTGTGTGTGTGTGTGTGTGTGTGTGTGTGTGTGTGTGTGTGTGTGTGTGTGTGTGTGTGTGTGTGTGTGTGTGTGTAAACATGTCCAGTAAGAAAGTTTAAATCAAATTTTGGGCCAAAATGTATTCTACAGCATAAAAAAAAAAAAAAAAAAATCCCAATACGTGTATATTAACTACCGAATGATGACTACATTGCGGCCGGCCAGTTCTGGGAGGGTGTCATATGACGTCCTCCCAAAACGCACTCTCCTGCGCGCCCCCAGCGATCTCTGTGTTCTATCGACACAGCTGATAATGTGATGTGGTAAAAGGCCAATCACAGCAGCCTTTTACCACGTGATCAGCCATGTCCAATGACACTCTGATCACCGGGAAATGCACTTGCCGGTTCTCGGCTGCACTTTCCTTGCGCCGTCAGAATACTGGATTGGTGCCATGATGATTGGTGCCCAGCGGTTGCGCCAGTCAGTGCCGCCTCATCAACGCACATCAGTGAAGGAGAAAAATTACTTGTTTGAAAAATTTTATAATAGAAACTTTTTTTTTTTTTTTTTTTTGGGGGGGTGTTTAACATGTGGGGCAATCAAAGGCTTATCTGTGCTGGTTTACATGATGTTCTGAGCTTGTGCTTCACTGTAAGCACACTGCTTTGCAGGAGCTGACAGGGAGAGCTGTGTTAACTAACAGTTCTCCAACATCTCCCAACCCCCCCCCCCCCCCGTTGGAGATCCTCGGCAATTACCTGGCCCCGGTGATTGACAGCCAAGATCACGAACGGCAGCGCATGATTTTGCGCACAGCTTCCTCCCTGTAGCAGTATTTCTGGTATGGGGTGGAGCTGAAGCGGTTAAACAAAATTGTCATGCTTGTCCCCTTGAATAACTGCAGAGGAAAGATATAAAATCCCTGGTTGTCACCAGAACTAGTGTCTCCATTAGAAGATTTTATCCCCTACTCCTGTTCTGGTGACTATGGGACTTTCTCCTTCACTCTTCGTGATGGCCATCAACAGAGCAAATGGAGAGGGTGAAGCTCTCTAATGGGGGGCAAAAACTCGGGTTCTAATCTCTGTCCACTTTATGGGCAATGCAGCAAACTTTTATTATTTTTCCTGCTTGAAATCTTTGGCTCTCTGTAAATATTTCTGGTGTAGACTAAGGAGAGAAGGTAGAATTTTTGTTTTCTATGGACAACGGCCATTTTTCAAACAACAAGGACCACTTTTTTTTTTTTTTTTTTTTTTTTTTTTTTAGATAGTAATAAGACCCGCCTGTCAATGTGATGCATTCCTGGTATGAAGCTATACATATTTCTCCCTCATTTCAGGTATAGACATTGTCACCAGGAACTTGGCCAAATTTGTTAAGCCTCAGAAGGTCATAGAACAAGATGGAGACTCCTTCATCATCCGGACACTCAGCAGCGTGCGCAGTTATCGGGTCCAGTTTACCCTGGGACAGGAATTTGATGAAGACACCAAAGGCCTGGATAACCGAAAATGCAAGGTATGACAAGTGGGAGGATGATTACCTGAGCTACAGGTAGATCAGACAAGCCTGCAGACATGCTTCAGAGAATGACCCTTGTTCCCCGTGGAAGCAGTGGTCTCTCTACAGAGGTCTAATTTCTAGGTACATCAGACCTGCAGCTCAGTTTGCACTGTCTGCTTAATTGAAATCTCCATCTAACTCCGCAGTGGGTTTGTTGGATCTCTCCAGAGCGCGGGGGTCCTTCTCTGCAATATGCTGGCAGAGAACAGGCTTTTCTACATGGGCTGTCTTTCTAAAGTACCGTAATCAAACTTTGAGGGCCTATTGATGACCTGTCCATGGTAATGCAACACATTTTACTGCATGAAACTATATTTAAAGTAGAAATCCTTTCCTTTGTGCAGTTCACATCTATGTGCTGCAGTCTAGTATATTCTGAAGGGGCAACTATATGGGCACGTTCACACCCAGTCTAAAGCCTGGTGTACACCTATGCATTTTGGCAAAATGCATTAGTCCATTTAACATGGTTTTCTATAGGTCATGTTCACAATCTGTGTGGGGGGGGGGGGGGTTTTGGGAGGGAGGGGTCAGGGAGCACAAAACGCACCCAGAAAATCTGCATAGGTGTGAACCAAGCATAAGTCTTTGAACAAATTTTGTCTTCTGAGAACTTAAAATGTGTTTTTTGCTTTACCCCAATTCCTCCCTTTGTTTGGTTTTGCAAAAGACACCATGAAATCAGGGGCGGACTGACCATTTGGAAACTCGGGCACTGCCTGAGGGTCTGGGGTCAGTAGGGGGCCCCATGAGATGCCCCTGGTAACTTTTTCATAGGCTTTTTTCTTGATTTTGGGCAAGGACACAGGGGCCCCATGATCCCCTATTGCCTGGGGGCCCTTTGAGTTGTCAGTCCGCCCCTGCATAAAACTATGATCACAACATCTTATGCAGGCGCGAAAAACGCACAATGCAGGAGTGTTTTCAGTACCTTTAAACAACCAGCAGGTGACAGTCTAACACCAATAAACTTGTTCACACCAATGCTGGGGTTTTTGTTTTTTATTTATTTAAATTTTTTTTTTCTTTTCTACAGTGGAGAAGCTGCTAAAATGCATGATAGTGTATTGTTTTGCATTTTTATTCTCCCCAGCAATAGAAGAAAAAAAAAATACTCTTTAACCAAACCCTTGTAGAAAAATGCAAAACTGACAAGGCAACCTGTATAGGTGTGAATGGAGCCTTGACTAGATTCAAACCTATGCAGTTTGAAGTCTAGAACCGAAAACGCAACTTTTTTTTTTTTTTGTATTAAAAAAAAAATATAAAGGCCCTGATCCTTCCCAAAACGCAGAGATGTGAACCTGTCCCATAGGAAATCATGTTAAATCGACTGCTGTGCGTTTCTGGAAAACGCTTTGGTGTGAACTTCTATCAGACCTCTCCACTTTGGCACACTGTATGGACCACCTCCATGGTAGTCTGCTTTCTGGTTTGCTTGAATTCTGTTTTTGTCTTTTTGTTTTTTTTTTTCACTTGGCGGACATTTTTCATATTAGTGTTGGTACATTTCTGGCAGCTATCCTTAATTGAAATAAAGGAAATGGCATAAGCTGCATTATTTAAAACAAATGATCAAATTATATATAATGCCTCCCTTTTTGTTTCCCTGAGCAGACTCTGGTCACTTGGGACAATGGACGACTTGTCTGCGTTCAGAAAGGAGAGAAGAAGAATCGGGGTTGGGTCCACTGGCTGGAAGGAGATGATCTGCATCTGGTATGTACATGCTGCCTTCTAGCCTAAACTTCTCATTGATGGACATTTGTTGTCCTCCCACATAATGCTGGTTCTTTGTCAAGGTGCCATTTTAGGGCAATAGCTATAATTGGGAGTCTTCTTTTTTGCTCTGGTTCCTTTAAAACACAGTACAGAGGTTGTATTATGACGTAGCTGGCCTTCTCCTGAAACACTAGTTGGCTTTCCACCACTGTCCTGAATTTAGTCTCTGCTCTGGAACAAGCATATGGCAAGTGAAGTCAGAATTGCAGCTCTGAACAAGCCTGGGGCAAGTGAAGTTAGTGTTTATCTTTTAATTCTTTCCAATTCACCAAATATCCATAAGATGGGGAAATCTATAACTGCCAGGCAAGCAGCAATTTGGAATGAGTGGACAACTTTGTAGCCTACATGGTCCCACAAGGCAGGCTCTCCTTTAAAGCGGCAATATGTCATGATGGGATGGATAAACTGCACTGAATGTTTAAACCAGGGTTCCTCCAGAGGTTGCTAGGGGGTTCCTTGATTTTTGGCTTGTCAGATGAGCAATCTCTTGTATTGTCTCCCTCCATAATGTAAAGCGCTGAGCAAACTGGCACTATATAAGTTCTGTATAATAATTTTTTTGCCTCACTTGCTCTGACTTGGTATTAAGGCCTTTGGATCATAACAGCCAGGCAGCTAGTATTTTCAAAAGGAGTTCAGTAATGGCCACAAGCTGTCTAACTACATGTCGTGTGGTTTTTTGTGTTTTTTTTTTTTTTTTTTTTTTTTTTTTTTTTTTTTCCCTTCTCCTTATGAACCTTCAAATGGCCCAATGAATCAGTGCAGTCCAAGAACATTCCCCCCCACCCCCCGTCTTGGACTGCACTGATTCATTGTAATCTGTTAATGCCAGTCTTGGAGTTCCATTCCAATGTGTGGGTGCAGAGAGATGTGAGTAGGTTGCTGTTGGTATGCCAGGAAAAACGCCATGCTGGAATATGGAGAGGAGTGGCTGCAGCTGTTGGGATTTCTTGTTCAGCCTGTTAATTCCATCACATACAAAGCATTGCATAGAATCTGCCCTGACCGACCTCGGCAACTGTCACCCCACACAGCACACGTGACTAATAAATGCCATACCGTCCTAGTCACACTCCAGATGCAAAACAAATAATGTTGGCTACATTGGTGAGACATTTTTATAAGTAGATCCTCAGGGCAACATTACAAAGACACAAACAAAAGCAGGTAGCAGAGTCCATAGGAAGCCAGATAAGTGTGGTGGTGGCTAGGGTGTTTGGTTTTTTTTAAAAAAACAAAAACAAAAAAAAAAACCCAACTGAGCTGGCCAGAACTAACTCCTGAAGGAGTCTATTCCACATTTTCACAGCTCTCCCTGTGAAGAAACCTTTCCGTGTTTTGGAGATTAAATTTATTTTCCTCTAGACTTAGAGTGCCCCCTTGTCCTTTGGAGAGCTATTCACCCTGAGGTCATCAGAGTTCACTACATGAACCACTGATGTATTTATACATGGAGATCATATATTCCCCCCCCCCCCCCATGTATTCTACATGGAGATCATATCCCTTCCCCCCCCCCCCCCCCTTATGTATTCTCCTCCAAGACTTAGGAGAATAAATTCAGTTCCTCTAATCTTTCCTCATAGCTGAGCTCCTCCATGCCTCTTATCAGTTTGGTTGCCCTTCTCTGTACTTTCTCCAGTTTATTTTGTGAATTGGAGCCCAAAACTGAACCTCCTATTCCAGATGAGGTCTTACTAATGATTTGTACCGGGGAAAATCTCTCTGGCGTCTATACCTCTCCTAATACAAGAGGATTTTGCTCACTTTTGAAACGGTAGCTTGGCATTGCTTACTATTAAGCTTGTGATCTATCAGATCCTTCTACACCATTGATTACCCCAGTTGTACACCCCCCCTCCCCCATTATGTATGATGCATGCATATTTTTAGCCCCCAAGTGCATAACTTTACATTTTATCAACATTAAACCTCATTTGCCACATAGTTGCCCAATTACACAGAGCATTGAGGTCAGCCTGTAAATTGGAGACATCCTGTAAGGACATTATTCCATGGCACAGCTTGGTGTCATCTGCAAAGACTGAAATGGGATTTTTAATCCCAGACCCTATATTGTATGTGTATGTACTGGTCCCAACACTGAACCTGCAGTTTTCTATCCATTTACATACAGATTTTTTCCAAGCCTGCAGACTTTACCTTAAACATTAGCCTTGTGTGGGGAACTGTGGCAAATGCTTTTGCAAAATCCAAGTATACCACGTCCACAGCCACCCTTCTATCCAAGGTTTTGCTCACCTCCTCATAAAAAGAAATCCGATTTTGTTTGACAACTTCTGTTTTTCATGAATCCATGCTTTCTGTTGCTTTAAAATATTTTTTCAAGCAAGAACTCATCTATGTGGTGTGGGGGGGGTTATATGGACATCCATAATAAACTCTGCATGGTTTGAGATTACCAGGTCCAGCAGAGCATCATTCCTAGTTGGGGCCTCTATGAACTGAACCATAAAATTGTCCTGTACTAGATTTAAAAATTCCTGCCCTTTTAACACTTGCTGCTGTACCATTACGCCAGTCAATTGCCAGGTAGTTAAAATCCCCCATTATCACTGTTGCATCCCTTTTGATTTGTGCAAGGAGCGGAGTCTCTACCTCCTCATTAACACTGGTAGGCCTGTAACAAACTCCAATGATTACCTTTTGTGCAGTTCCACCCATAATACTTCAGCCTCATCACACTCCATCAACTAGGTCCTCTTTCACTGCACTCTGAGATCACTTCTCACATAGAGACAGACACCACCACCTTTCCTCTTCCCCCCGTCTCTCCAAAAGAGAACATAGCCAGGAATATTAATGGCCCAGTCATGTGAAGAATGAAGCCAAGATTCAGCAACACCAATTAAATCCTAGTTCACCAAAGCTTCCAACTCTCCTAATTTTGAGTGGCAGACTTCTGGCATTGGTGAACAAACACTTTACTTCAGTGACACTTTTTTGCATATTTTTTATTTTTATACAAATGGTACCAATTCCACTGGTTGTTTGTAACATGGGAACCTTATCTGCCATAGTCCTGACCCCTGTCTGATCTGTCTACACCGTTATAATCTAATTCTCCCTCCCCCCTTGATTCTACTTTAAATACTCCTCCAGCCTTCCCACAAACCTTTCCCCCAGCACAGCAGACCCCCTTCCATGTAGGTGCAAACTATCTCTAGCATATAGGTTTCACCCCAATGAAAAGTCAGTCCAGTGCTCTAGAATGTAAATCCTTCCCTCTTACACCAGGTCTTTAGCCATACATTGGGTTCTCTAATCTCCCCTTGTCTTTCCAGAGTTTGGCATGGCACAGGATATCACCTTTTTGGAGGTTCTTCCCTTCAACTTGCAGCCTAGTTATTTAAATTGATTCTTAAGGACCCTCCACCTTCCATGTATTCTGCCATTAGTTCCAACATGGACCAGGACAGCTGGGTCATGCCCAGCCCCTCCCAGTAATTTATCAAATCCGTCCACCACATGCTGATCCTTGGCACCAGGGAGATGGCAAACCATTCGGTTGAGGCGATCCTGGCGACAAATTATCAGTCCTTCTGTTTTATAGAATCCCCTACTACCACCCGCTGTCTAGGCCTTCCTGCACCACCCCTCCCAGGCAGTCTGCCCTCCCAGCTGTTGGGGATAGCAGTGACATCCAGGGCTGCCACCCTTGAGCTTGCCACCCCCACATCTTCACCCAACTTCGCAAATCTGTTTTGGGTGCACAAACCCAGGGCCAGCTTTCCTTTTCTGTGAGCCCCTACCACTCCCTCTGGTTACAGTAACCCATCTTCCTACCTGTTAATCCTGATTAGCCCCTCCACATCAATCACATTAGCTACCTGCTCAAAGAGCAGAAGACCCCTTTAAAGGTTGCCGGTTGTGCCTAGTGTTGCATCTTGCTCCTCCAGATCTCTAACGTGAGTTTCCAGAAGGGCAACCTGACCACATCTGTCGCAGTGGTATCCATCCTGGAGCTGTTGCTGCATACATGTGGTGCACTGCACAAAACCTTCCACCCTGCTATCACTCATTATCCCAGTTACAATTTATTAATAGGAAATATCAGTTGTCACTTACAGGTTAGTAGACTCCCATTATAACTTCCTGTTTTCCACTCTGTGTTTTTTTTTTTTTTTTTTTTTTTTTAACTCCTTATCAAATGTCCAGTTAGTCAAAGATCCAGCAAGCAAAATACAGGCAAGTTCAGATTGGGCTCTACAGCAAGTTGCGTAGGAAAGAGCAATCCCTACAGCATCTTCTCCCCCATGGGCCAACGGTGTAAGGTCCTTCAGACCAATGCAGGGCCCATAGCTGAAGGGTTGTAGACTGCCAGAGCATGGGGAAGTGCCAATGGCGTGGAGGATCTGGTAGGTAAAAGAGCCAATACACTCCTAGACTAAAGGAATAATTTAACACATTGCAGTGAGTTTTGATCTGTCAGGATTAGATGCGTTCTTCAGCCATTGCCCTAGCATGAGTAGTTTCGACAATGGATGGTGATCAAAACTAGTTTCCAATATAAAAGGCAACATGGTGACTTAGCCCTGTAATTCTGATGTTCTCTCTTTCTCCATAGGAGCTGAGCTGCGAGGACCAGGTGTGCAGACAACTGTACCGGCGAGTGCAGGAGGCCTGTTGACGTGTCCTCAATCTGTCTGGGTGCTGCCTGAAGACAAAAACAAGTGTTGGAACAATTATCTATGCAATTACTGTTATTCCCTGTTTGATATTTATTTTTTTTATAAGATTCCTGTATTGCTGTGTAACTTGTTATCGCAGTCATTGGGATAAAGAATTGTGAATGGTCTCCTGCAATTTAAAATATAATGTTTAAAGAAGGTGTATTTGCTTATTTTGAATTTTTAGAACTGCTGTATCATAAGGACACTGCAGATAAATGGCCTCATTGACAGGGTTGGATAAAGACTGTAACTGTCCAGTATTTGGCAAGCTAAATACACATGTTTAGAGCACTCTGAGTTGGCAATGATGCAGTTGTATCCTAGATTACAAAGGATAGGCAGGCAAAACCAAAGGTATTCATATTTGAGACTTTTTGAAACTTCACTTTCCAGGTAACTCCAGTATATGGAGATTATACTTCAGCCCACCAAATTGGAAGAAAAGGGAATGTTCTCTGTTGAGCAGTCTTGTGGTGCACCATTCTCCATTGATGGCTAGCTGACTGGCACCTTTTTTAGCCAAAGGTTTTGCATGGTCAGGTCTGGTGATTGGTTGGATGGTGTGGATATTGCTTGGGGAAGGGGACTATTCTAGAGATGTCGGAAATTGATCTAAATGTGACAACTCTAGAATAGACTTCAGATCTATCATTTGTATTATGGTTTTTGTTTTTTAGAATTTGCAACTGTTGTATTTGCAGAAATCTTGACTCTCTCAAGATCATGGAACTCGCTATAAAAAATAAATAAATAAATAAACCGCTTCCCTTCTCCTTGGAAGGCCTGTATCTTCTTGGGTTAGACTTTTTTTTTTTTTTTTTTTTTCTTTTTTTTTTCTTCTTCTAAGGCAGTGGCTGTAATCTTTCCTAGATGTAAAACATGGAAATCCTAAACTTCTATGAAAAAGTCAATATGTCCTTAGCTACACAAATCCTACCACCTCCTGGATTGTTTTGTCTGTGTGCAGAAGATGTGTCTCTCAAGTTGCTCCTGTTGGGCAGATGTGAAGAGACCATCAAACAAAATCAATGGTGATCCAAAATAACCTCTCCTGTTGCTCTTCTGGCTCGCCTTCACAGACTAGGGCTGCTGACTAAATGGGGTCTGTTCTTTCCCAGCTTGCCAACGTTCAAATGGCTACTTTTTTTTTTCTCCACCCTCAATTAACATTGTTGTAACATGAATGAGTTGACTCCACCAAATCCAAGCACATTGCCCTCCATCAGATCCTGCTTCTCTTTTTGAGATTTTTTTAAACCCAGCTGTGGCTTAACCATAAGCTTACTGAAACATGCCATTGGAGAAAGAGAACAGAGTCTGGTGGAGGGCAATGTGTTTGGGACTTGGTGTGAACTCATCTGTATTACAATCAAGTTTCTTGAGGAAAAGAGATCTCACAGATGTGTGGCTTTTCCTGTATTGAGCAGAAAGAAAAAATCAAGGTGTGCACCTTCTTTGTGTTGATGTAAATGACAAACCCCCAAGGCTCCTCCAGAGGGTTCTATTAGTATAGTGAATTCAGCTTAATTGATGTGCACAGAGGACCCTGAAAGGTAAGATAATGTATTTATTGCCATATGTACAAAAAGACAAAACCTTTTAACTAGAAGTTGCAACCTCTATAAGACATGGCACCAAAGATGACTCTATTGGTGGTTTTTTTTTTTTTTATTTAAAGGGTTTGGTTGTTATGAATGGCATTATTTAAGGGTATCCTGTAAGATATGGCACCAAAGATGAAACACCGGTGGTGTGTTGCCATTTTCTAACCTTCCTAGAGTTTGTTATGAATGATACAATTTGAGGGTATGTTTCTATAACGTACCACCAAAGAGGAAACACAAGTGATCTGTTGCCATTTCCTGACTTTTCCAAGAGTTTGGCTGTTATGAGTGGCACAATTTGAGGGTATGATGCTATAAGATATGGCACTGATGATGAGATCCAGGTGTGCTATTGTCATTTCTTAACCTTCCAAGAATTTGGATGTTAGAAATGACACAACTTAAGGGTATACTTCTATAAGACATGGTACCTGTGATGAAATACCATGTGCTCTATTGCCATTTCCTGACTATGCAAGAGTTGGGTTGTTATAAATGGCATTATTTGAGGATATCCTTCTTTAAAACCTGGCACCAAAGCTGAAGCACTGGTGGTCTATCACCATTTCCTAACTTTCCAAGAGTTTGGTTGTTATGAAAGGGACACAATTTGAGGGTATGATTCCATAACAAATGACACCACAGATGATCTATTGCCATTTCCTGACCTTGGAAGTGTTTGGTTGTTATAAATGGCATTATTTGAGAGTATCCTTCCTTTAAAACCTGGCATCAAAAAATGAAGCACTGGTGGTCTATCGCCATTTTCTAACTTTTCAAGAGTTTGGTTGTTATGAAAGACACAAATTGAGGGTCTGCTTCCATAACAAATGGCACCAAAGATGAAACACAGAAGGTCTACTGCCATTACCCAACCTTCAAAGATCTTGCAACTGTAAGTTCAATTATTGTACCCCTCTGTCTAGCCCTCAGCCTACACAATAGCATTAATACCACAAGGCTGCAATTATTTGCTATTGCATGCTAGTTGTGCAATTTCCATCTGTTGGTGATTGACAGCTTAGTCAATAATCAAAGGCAATTATAGTAACATGATAGAATGACCAGCTGTCTATGTAGCCAAGGCCTAAGATTTACTCCCTGTGCTGGGGCCTCCCACAGATGTTCATTCAATAGATGTATTTTGAGTATCTATTGCCAATTTAAAATCTGACCTTAATGTAAATAAATCCATCTGTAAATGTTTAAATAAAAAAATCTTATTTCCACATACAGTTTAAAGTGATATTAAACCTCAAATCAAAAATCTAATATATTGCAGCTTGCCAATTATTAGATGTGGTGGCTGCATTAGTTTTCATTTGGTGATCTGGCCAGTAACACATCTCCTGTATTAGAGCGCCCCCACTCTGGAGGAAGGAACCCAGGGGCACCTTTGGACAGCAGCATTGTCACTCTGAGGGGAAGGGTAGTCTTAGATGGATTAGCAGATTTAAGTACTCTAACAAATTGAAGACAAACTCCAGCCAATACTTTAAAAGCAGTTAAAGCAAACAGTTTTTTTCCCTTTTTGGTAAAAGAGTTTTACATAAAAGCTGATCATTGGAAGCACCCCTGTCAGTGTTCGTTTGTCTCATCCCATACCTGATACCTCTGGAGGAGAGCTTGTTCTTTTGAAAACCAGAATTACTGGCCAGATGAAAATAGGAGAAAGGAAGCTTAAAAAGGAAAGTAATGCAGCCATCACATCTAAGAATTGTAAAGCTGCAATATGATAAGTGTTTGCTTTTGCGATTAATACTTTAATTAATGATACTTGGAGAACGGTGTTTGTGAAATGAGCAATAAATATTACAATTTCGGTAGAGTTGCACAGAGATTGTGCTTTCCTATTCCTCTCTTAAAAGCTAAGTCCACCTTCTGCAGCATGTTACGTTACACCTATATTTATGAAATGCACTCCATATATAGCCAGCTTAAAGTGTTACTAAACCCCGGACCCTGCATTCACTATATCTGGTCTCCCCGGACCCTGCATTCACTATATCTGGTCTCCCCGGACCCTGCATTCACTATATCCGCTCTCCCCAGACCCTGCATTCACTATATCCGCTCTCCCCGGACCCTGCATTCACTATATCTGCTCTCCCCGGACCCTGCATTCACTATATCTGGTCTCCCCGGACCCTGCATTCACTATATCCGCTCTCCCCGGACCCTGCATTCACTATATCCGGTCTCCCCGGACCCCGCATTCACTATATCCGGTCTCCCCGGACCCTAAATTCACTGTATCTGGCCTCCCAGCACCCCGCATTCACGATATCCGCTCTCCCCGGACCCTGCATTCACTATATCCGCTCTCCCCGGACCCTGCGTTCACTATATCCGCTCTCCCCGGACCCTGCATTCACTATGTCCGCTCTCCCCGGACCCCCCATTCACTATATCCGCTCTCCCAGGACCCTGCATTCACTATATCTGGTCTCCCCGGACCCTGCATTCACTATATCTGGTCTCCCCGGACCCTGCATTCACTATATCCGCTCTCCCCGGACCCCGCATTCACTATGACTGGTCTACCCGGACCCTGCATTCCCTATATCTGTTATCCCACAGTACACAGAACATGGAAATGCAATTATTTTAGTACATATAAACTACTAAATACCTTTTCTCATCAGCAGTATATAGTAGTTTTGTGACTTCTATCAGTGTCCAGCTGAGCACATATAAAACATGTAGGGGGAGTTTTCATTCTGCTCTAGGAGGATGCAGGACCCCTGACATCTGTCTGGACAGCGCTGATTGGCCCTGTGCTGATCACATGCCCTGTCCCAAAAAAACAAAACAAAAAAACCTCTCTAGCAAAACACATCAAACTGAGCATGTGCAGAGTGTCTCCACAGGATATGTCTTATCAGGAGATACTGTAAGAGGGTGACACTGGAAGAAGGGGAGGATCAGAGAAGACAGGATCAAACAGCATTTTTACACAATGCAGATGATTAACCCCTTAGGTTCCACAGTGCGTATAACCAGCATGCTTTACTGCATATACAGACTGATTTTACTGTTGTGGGTTTATTAACACTTTAAAGGTTCCTTGAGCAGTCAGACTGAAATAAATATGAATGTGAAAGTCACAGCAGGAAATACTTTACAGGCCAAAATTGGTCTACTACTAAGCACCAGCTCTAGCACATGGGTAGAGTTTGTAGCCCTGAGTACGCCATCACATGGGTAGAGTTTGTAGCCCTGAGCAGAGGTGGACTGACAACCCATGGGGCCCCCGGGCAATAGGGGATCATGGGGCCCTGTGTCCTTGCCCAAACTCAAAAAGCCTATGAAAAAGGTACCAGGGGCATCTCATGGGGCCCCCTACTGACCCCGGGCCCTTGGGCAGTGCCCGAGTTTCCAAATGGTCAGTCCGCCTCTGCCCTTGAGTACGCCATCACATGGGAAGTGTTTGTTGCCCTAAGTACACCAACACATGGGTACAGTTTTCTAGCCCTGAGTACGCCATCACATGGGTACAGTTTTCTAGCCCTGAGTACGCCATCACATGGGAAGAGTTTGTCGCCCTGAGTATGCCATCACTTGGGTAGGTTTTGTAGCCCTGAGTACGCCATCACATGGGTAAAGTTTGTAGCCCTAAGTACGCCATCACATGGGAAGAGTTTGTAGCCCTGAGTATGCCATCATATGGGTAGAGTTTTCTAGCCCTGAGTACGCCATCATATGGGTAGAGTTTGTAGCCCTAAGTACGCCATCATATGGGTAGAGTTTGTAGCCCTAAGTTACGCCATCACATGAGTAGAGTTTTCTAGCCCTGAGTACGCCATCACTTGGGTAGAGTTTGTAGCCCTGAGTACGCCAATACATGGGGAGGGTCTGTAGCCCCGTGAAAACCATCACATGGGGAGAGTCTGTAGCCCTGAGTACGCCATCACATGGGTAGAGTTTGTAGCCATGAGTATGCCATCATATGGGTGGAGTTTGTAGTCCTGAGTACACCATCTCATGGGTAGAGCTTGTAGCCCTGAGCACACCATCATATGGGTAGAGTTTGTAGCCCTGAGTACGCCATCACATGGGTAGAGTTTGTAGCCCTGAGCACACTATCATATGGGTAGAGTTTGTAGCCCTGAGTATGCCAATACATGCGGAGGGTCTGTAGTCCCATGCAAACCATCACTTGGGGAGGGTCTGTAGCCTTGAGTACGCCATCATATAGGGAGGGTCTGTAGCCCCGTGCATACCATCATATGGAGAGGGTCTGTAGCCCTGTGTAAGCGCTACCCCAAAAGGAGCCACTTGCAATTGGGCCTATTTCCCCGTGAAACACGCTCCTAACAATTAACCCCTGCTCCTTTGCCTACAGAGGAGCCAACTAAATTTACCCAGCAGCCTACCAAACTAGGAGGGTGCATCATAAGCCCTAGACTTTGCCCCTGTACTCTCTGGGCCCTTAGACTTTACCTTGAAGGACCCAGAGAGTACAGGGTCAGAGTCTAGGGGCCCAGAGAGTACAGGGAATGTGCCTAGTGGCCCAGAGAGTACAAGGGCAAACTCTACAGGCCAATAGAGTACAGGGGCAGAGTCTAGGGGTCCAGAGAGTAAAGGGTCAGAGTCTAAGGGCCCAGGGAGTTCAGGGGCAGAGTCTAGGGGTCCAGAGAGTACAGGGGCAGAGTCTAGGGTCCAGAAAGTAAAGGGGATGAGTCTAGGGGCCCAGAGAGTATAGGGACTCATTCCCTGTACTCTCTGGTCTCCTGGACCCTGCCTCTGTACTCTCTGGGCCCTAGACTTTGCCTTGAGGGGCCCAGGGAGTACAGGGTCAGAGTGTAGGGGCCCAGAGAGTACAAGGAATGTGCTCCAGTCCTCTGGACTAGGCCCCTGGACTTTCTGGGCCCCTAGACTCTGCCCCTGTACTCTTTGGCCCCTAGACACAGCCCTTGTACTCACCAGGCCCCTAGACTCTGCCCTTGTACTCTCCAGGCCTTTAGACTTTGCCTCTGTACTCTCTGGGCCTTAGACTTTGCCCCGTACTCTATGGGCCCCTAGACTTTGCTTTGAGGGGCCCATAGAGTACAGGGTAAGAGTCTAGGGTCCCAGAGAGTACAGGGGCCGATTCTAGGGGCCCAGAAAGTACAGGGGCAGAGTCTAGGGGCCAACGAGTACAAGGGCAGAGTCTAGGAACCCAGAGAGTACGGGGGCAGAGTCTAGGGGCCCAGAAAGTAGAGGGGCAGAGTCTAGGGCCTGAGAGGGTACAGGGGCAGAATCTAGGGTACGGTGAGTACAGGGGCAAAGTCTAGGGGCCCAGTGAGTACAGAGGCCGAGTCTAGAGGCCCAGAGAGTACAGGGGCAAAGTCTTAGGGCTGAGAGAGCACAGAGGCAGAGGCTGGGGCTCATTGAGTACAGGGGCAGAGTCTAAGGGACCAGAGAGTAAAGGGACAGTGTCTAAGGGACCAGAGAGTAAAGGGGCAGAGTCTAGAGGTCCAGAGAGTACAGGGGCCGAGTAAAGGGGCTGAAAGAATACAAGGGCCGAGTCTAGGGACCCAGAGAGTACAGGGGCAGAGTATACAGCCCAGAGAGTATAGGGACATAGTTTAGGGCCCAGTGAGTACAGGGGCAGAATCTAGGGGCCCAGTGAGTACAGGGGCCAAGTCTAGGGGCTGAGAGAATACAAGGGTTGAGTCTAGGGGCCCGGAAACTATACGGGCAGAGTCTACGGCCCAGGGAGTACAGGGGCAGAGTCTAGAGGTCCAGAGAGTACAGGGGCCGAGTCTAGGGGCTGAGAGAATACAAGGGCCGAGTCTAGGGGCCCAGAGAGTACAGGGGCAGAGTATACGGCCCAGAGAGTATAGGGGCATAGTCTAGGGCCCAGTGAGTACAGGGGCAGAGTCTAGGGGCCCAGTGAGTACAGGGCCCAAGTCTAGGGGCCGAGCGAATACAAGGGCTGAGTCTAGGGGCCCGGAAACTATAGGGGTAGAGTCTACGGCCCAGAGAGTACAGGGGCAGAGTCTAGGGCCCAGTGAGTACAGAGGCAGAGACTAGGGGCCCAGAGAGTACAGGGGCAGAGTCTTGGGCCCATTGAGTACAAGGGCAGAGTCCAGCAGCTGAGAGAGTAAAGGAGTAGAGTCTAGAGGCCAAGAGAGTACAGAGAATGCATCTAAGGGCCCGGAGAGTACAGGGGCAGAGTCTAGGAGCCAAAGAGTGCAGAGGCAGAGTCTAGGGGCCCAGAGAGTACAGGGGAAGAATCTAGGGGCCCAGTGAGTACAGAGGCAGAGTCTTGGAGCCAAAGAGTTCAAAGGCAGGGTGTAGGGGCCAAAGAGTACATGGGCAGAGTCTAAGAGCCCAGAGAGTACAGGGGCAGAGTCTAGAGGTCCAGAGAGTACAGGGGCTGAGTCTAGGGGCTGAGAGAACACAAGGGCCGAGTCTAGGGGCCCAGAGAGTACAGGGGCAGAGTATACGGCCCAGAGAGTTTAGGGGCATAGTCTAGGGCCCAGTCAGTACAGGGGCAGAGTCTAGGGGCCCAGTGAGTACAGGTGCCAAGTCTAGGGGCTGAGAGAATACAAGGGCTGAGTCTAGGGGCCCGGAAACTATAGGGGCAGAGTCTACGGCCCAGAGAGTACAGGGGCAGAGTCTAGGGCCCAGTGAGTACAGAGACAGAGACTAGGGGCCCATTGAGTACAAGGGCAGAGTCCAGCAGCTGAGAGAGTAAAGGAGTAGAGTCTAGAGGCCAAGAGAGTACAGAGAACGCATCTAAGGGCCCAGTGAGTACAGAGGCAGAGTCTTGGAGCCAAAGAGTACAAGGGCAGGGTGTAGGGGCCAAAAAGTACATGGCCAGGATCTAGGGGCCCAGAGAGTACTAGTGCAGAGTCTAGGGGCCAGAGAGTACAGAGGCAGAGTCTGGGGGCCCAGAGAGTACAGGGGCAGAGTCTAGGGGCCCGGTGAGTACAAGGTCAGAGTCTAGGGCCCAGAGAGTATAGGGGCAGAGTCTAGGAGCCAAAGAGTTCAGGGGCAGGGTCTAGGGACCCAGAGAGTCCAGAGGCCGAGTCCAGGGTACTGGAGAGTACAGGGGCAGCGTTTAGGGGCCTGGAGAGTACAGGGGCAGAGCCTAGGGGCCCAGAGAGTATAGGGGTAGATTCTAGAGGCTGAGAGAGTACAGTGGCAGAGTCTAGGGCCCAGTGAGTACAGGGGCAGAATCTAGGGGCTGAGTCTAGGGGCCCAGAGAGTACAAGGGCCGAGTCTAGGGGCTGAGAGAGTACAAGGGCAGAGTCTAGGCCCCAGAGAGTACAGGGGCAGAGTCCAGGCCCCAGAGAGTACACGGGTAGAGTCTAGGGCCTAGAGAGTACACGGGTAGAGTCTAGGGCCCAGAGAGTATATGGCAGGAGTCTAGGGCCCACAGAGTACAGGGGAAGAGTCTAGTGGCTGAGAAAATAGCGGAGTAGAGTCTAGAAGCCAAGAGAGTACAGAGAATGTATTTAGGGACCCAGGGAGTGCCGGGTCAGAGTCTAGGGGCCTGGAGAGTACAGGGGCAGAGTCTAGGGGCCCAGAGAGTACAGGGACAGAGTCTAGGGCCCAGAGAGTACAAGGGCAGAGTCTAGGGCCCAGAGAGTCTAGGGGAAGAGTCTAGGGGCCAAAGAGTACATGGGCAGGGTCTAGGGGGCCAGAGAGTACTAGTGCAGGGTCTAGGAGCCAGAGAGTACAGGGGCAGAGTCTAGGGGCCCAGAGAGTACAGGGGCAGAGTCTTGGGGCCCGGTGAGTACAGGGACAGAGTCTAGGGCCCAGAAAGTATAGGGGCAGAGTCGAGGGGCCAGAGAGTACAAGGGCAGGGTCTATGGGCCAAAGAGTACATGGGCAGGGTCTAGGGGCCAGAGAGTACATGGGCAGGGTCTAGGGGCCAGAGAGTACAGGGGCAGAGTCTAGCGGCCCAGAGAGTACAGGGGCAGAGTCTTGGGGCCTGGTGAGTACAGGGGTAGAGTTTAGGGCCCAGAGAGTATAGGGGCAGAGTATAGGGGTCAAAGAGTACAGGGGCAGGGTCTATGGGCCCAGAGAGTCCAGGGGACTGGAGAGTACAGGGGCAGAGTTTAGGGGCCCAGTGAGTACAGGGGCAGAGCCTAGGGGCCCGGAGAGTGCAAGGGCAGAGTCTAGGGGCCCAGAGAGTACAGGGGCCGAGCCTAGGGGCCTGGAGAGTACAAGCGCAGAGTCTAGAGGCCTGGAGAGTACAGGGGCAGAGTTTAGGGGCCCAGAGAGTACAGGGGCCGAGCCTAGGGGCCCAGAGAGTACAAGGGCAGAGTCTAGAGGCCTGGAGAGTACAAGGGCAGAGTCTAGGGTCCTGGTGAGTACAAGGGCTGTGTCTAGGGGCCAAAGAGTACAGGGGCAGAGTCTAGGGGCCCAGAAAGTCCAGGGGCCTAGTCCAGAGGACTGGAGAGTACAGGAGCAGTTTAGAGGCCTGAAGAGAATTGGGGCCAAAAGAATAAGAATGCAGGGTTTATGGGACTACATGGTGGACAGTCCAGGGGCCCGAAGAATATATATATTATACAGATATTTTACTATTAGTTTTTTAATATTCCATGTTTTTACTGGTTTTGCTGGTGTGGGGACACCTCTTTTGTGAGGGGGTCACTGGCCCTTCACAAGGGGTGGATTTATTGAAGCCAAATACACTGTAGTAAAGTTAGACTGTGCACTTTGCAAGTGCAGTTGCTCCAGAGCTCAGTAAATGAGGCAATCACAAGGATGGAAAATGAAAAAAAACAGCATTTTTCCTTGCACGTGATTGGATGATGGAAGTCAGCAGATCCTCATCTCATTTACTAAGCTCTGGAGAAGCTGCACTCGCAAAGTGCACAGTGTAAATCACCCCGTTGTCATGTGCGGTAACACCGAGTACTGGACGTGCTCAGTAAACAAAGTGTAGGTGCAGGGTGAGCGGCGTGTCCCTGCACTGACTCCTGGAAGCCACTGAACACTGTGTCAGCCTCTTTCCAGGAAATGGCTCCCCCCAGGCTCTGGCAGGCAGGAAGGCCTCAACTCTGGTTGCCATGGCCACCGGACTCTTCCCCTGTTGCCAGGCTTCCTCCCTTTCTCTGCTCCCTCCCGGCTCCTCCCCGCCCGCCTCACTGCCCGCCCCCGGAACTATCCGATTGGCCGGGGTCGCGCGCACGGGGGACAGGGATCCCGAGGTGGCGTGAGCGCGCAAGCAAGATGGCCGCCCGGTTGTTTTGATGAATAATCCTGTGTGAAGCGGCGGCGGAGGCTGTCATCTCTTCCGGTGCCTGTGTGGGAGGAGAGAGAGCGGTGTGACCGAGGCCTGGCCGCTGACCATGAGGAGCTGAGGACGGACTGGTCCCCTCACAGCCCCGGGGAGCTGGACTCTGCACACCTCCGAGGGCCCCTACACCCCGCCTGGCCTTTCACTGGGGGCCCCTACACCCCGCCTGGCCTTCATCTGGCCCCTTAGACTTTTCTAGGCCTTTCTTTGGGCACCTAGGCTCTGTCCCTCTACTCTCTGGGCCTCTAGACTTCATTTTTTGGGCCCTTGGACTTTATCCTCTTGTTTTGAGGGCCCCTGGACTCAGCCTGTCCACCCTTTAGCCCCTTTTACACTGCCTCATCCTTTGGGCCCCTAGACTCTCCCTCTTTTTGTTCGTGGGCCCCTAGACTCTGCCCCTCTGGTTCGTGGGCCCCTAGACTCTGCCCCTCTGGTTCGTGGGCCCCTAGACTCTGCCCCTCTGGTTCGTGGGCCCCTAGACTCTGCCCCTCTGGTTCGTGGGCCCCTAGTCTCTGCATCCCTCCCCCTGGTGGGCTCTTAGACTGTCTCCATTGGCTAGACCCCTGAATATTTACTGTACACTTTCCAGGGTCCTACAGACACTACGTTTCTCCCCCTGAGTCCCTAGATTTCCCAACTTTTTGAGGCCCCTTTGTCTTTTGTTAGTAGGCCCCTAGACTGTGCGCTCCGTAAGGGCCCCTGTTTTCTCTCCCCTGACCCCCTAGCTTTTAGGCCCTTCACTGATCTCTTAGACCGGAGTCCCTTTAAGAAGAGATTTCTTATTGGGTGGCCCCTGGACACTATTGCTTCATTCTCTGTACCCCCCCCCCATCTCCTTAGGGCCTTCCAGGAACACCCATCAGGCACCCAGAGTCTGCTACCCTCCCCCCTCATAACCCCCGGCCCTTGCGGTGACCCCGCAGACTCTGCCACCATTAAGAGGAGAAACATGGAGGAGCTGAGCGCTGACGAGGTGAGACCGACAACTACCAGCTGCCTAAATTCTGCTAAAAATTAGGATGCTATTTATATACGTTCTGTCTATTTATAGATCTGTTTGTGTGTGTATATGGACCCTTTCACACTGATCCATTTTTGCATTAAATAAGCCAAAGATAAATGTAATTTTTTAACTCTGGATGCCAGAACTTTTTTTTTTAATCTTTTTTCTACACATGCTTAATCATTTTAGGCCTAAAGATTACACAACCCCCCCCCCCCCAAAACATGATATATTTTCTGAAAGCAGACACCCTAAAGAATACAATAGTGGTAGTTCCAATTTTTGTCGCACGATATTACCACAAAAAGTCTAGGAAATGAAGTTTCAGTAAAAACAACACACTAAAGGGAATTTTAGGGCAAACAAATGCAATAAATGACCCACATTTTTTATAAAGTATAGAAGACGAGGCTGCGCCGAGTAAATAGATACTCAGCATGTCAAACCTTAAATTTGTGTGCGCCTGTGAAGCTTCAGTACCCTATATTTTCTATAGGCGACGCTTCGGAAGTCCCTACAGGTCATCAGTTTAGTGTTCCAGAGGAGGTCTTGTGCTAAAACTATTGATATTCCACTGGTGTGCGCGGCGATATGTAACGTGTATCACAATTGACTTTTTCACTCGTAGACGACCCAAGCGCATGCGTTTACGTTTGTGCATGTATGTGGGGGAGGGGCTCAAAATTTCTTTGGGGGGGGAATGTTTTGTGCTTGGCTATATATTTTTTTTTTCATCACATAGGGGACTCCGAGTCCCCTACATGATGATTTTTAGCTGACAGTTTCTCTTTAAAGTGGAGTTCCACCCAAAAGCTCCCCATTTCATATCAAAAGGTCCTGATGAAGTTCAGTTCTAAATCAGGTGGTGTCAATGTAGTGGTTCTAAAGCCTTAAAGTGGAGTTCCACCCAAAAGGGGAAGTTCCACTTTAAAGATTGGCACCTTTGGGGGGGGGGAACGGGTACCCGAGTTTGACAGGTACCCGCTCTCACTTCTGCTGTGATCGCCTAGGCGATCGAAAACAGAAGTTATCCTCCTACCCTCCCTTCCCAAAATCTTGTGGGACTCGTGTCAGGTCCCAGAAGACTACAGGACCATTCAGGAAGCGCAGTGCTACTCGCGTATGCGCAGTGGGCACCCGGCTGTGAAGCCGCAAGCTGTCACAGCCGGGAGCCCACACTGAAGATGCCGGCGCCTGGATTACAGGACGGCCAGTGAAACGGGCAACGCAGAATCGTGGGACAGGTAAGTGGCTGTTTTTTAAAAGTCAGCAGCTACAGTTTTTGTAGCTGCTGACTTGTATTTTTTTACAGAGTGTGTGGAACTCCGCTTTAATGAGACATGCAGGATCTAACAGACCCCAAATGTCTCCCCTGGGCTCCACTGAATGTTTTGCAATGCAGATTACATTGCAATATATTCCTCTGGAGCTATTCTAGCTGGGGAAAGTGACAAGGTGACCCAGAAGTGACGTCCACTCCTCCCTCCCATCCACCCACCATGTTGGCCCCAGGCCCACGGATTTTTTTTTTATTTTTTTAAGTCTGTGGAGGTGCGAAAAAACTAAAACCTGTAAGTGTACAAAAAACGTGCAAGTGCAAAAACAAAACACAAAAAAGTGCACTTAAGGGTGTGCTTTTGTCCACCCCCCCCCTCAAAGGGGTAGGATCTCTACCCTGGTCCCCTGGGGAGCAAGGCTCCTGACAGGGACAAAGGATTTCCAACATCCTCCGCCTGGTGGATCCCTTTCCTTGTGGCTAGCTCTGAAGCCGACCACCAAGTACTAGGTCAGGGAGCTCTCCTGAAGAGAGACTTCCCCCCAGGAACAGGGGAGGAAGGAGCCTAGTGGCCACACATCCACCTCCTCCCCCCCCCCGTAGACTTCAGGTCAGGCCCGAGCACCCACACCCTCCATCCTAGTGAGAAGAAAAGACACACAAAAGTGACAGATGACAAAAGAGGAAAAATAAATAGTTAGGTGTCCGTGCAGTTGTGAGGCCTGTAGCAAAAAAAACTGCCCTGAACTCAGCCGAAAGGCCTAGCCCTAAGGCTACGTTCACACTAGCGTTGTGTGCAGGCGGCAGAGAGGCGTTTGGGAAGCGTTTTTACCGCTTCCCAAACGCCTCTGCCAATTCTGCATATTACAGCACATGGTGCTGTTCTAATGGGAGCGTTTGTGTCGCGGCAAAACGGACGCCTCTGGTCGAGTCAGGAGGCATTGAAGCCTCCTATTCTAGTCTATGGTGCCGCTCCGCAAATGCCCGGCCGGCATTTGCGGTGCGGTTGCAGGGCGTTTGCGGAGCAGTAACACCATTCAAACTGCATTATAGGAGTTTGTGGGGCGTTTTTAACGCTCGGCAAACGCCTACCAACCGCCGCTAAACCGCGCATGCGGCGTTTGCAGGGCGTTAAAAAACGCTCCGCAAACGCCGGACCAACACGTGCCAAACGCTATAGGGGCGTTTGGCAAGTGTTGGTAAAACAGCCAAGTGTGAACGAGCCCTAAAAGGCGCAGTGCAGGAAAATTGTTTAGAACCGTGATCATGTGCACGTTTCACACTTGGGATCCCATCCCCATGTGTTACTAAGAGCACCCCTGAGGTGACCACTCCCAGAAGGCACTGCTCCACGGACTCTCTGCCTCCCCGGCCCCTGGCCAGACAAGGTTGCCCCATTCAAATCAGAAGGAACTGGGCTCCTCCAATTTTTTCCCGGGGGAATTACTTCCAGGCCCCAACAGCCTATGGGCACCTCGGTTTCTCTTCCTGCCGGTACTAACCTTCCCACAAATGGGCAAGCGGAGCCCGGTGTACCTGGTGGGGGGTGCTGCTACCGAAGGTGTGTGGAAGCATTGGGACCCACCCGACTGCTTCCAATTAGCAGACAGGAGTCTGCCTTTCAGTTTTATACACAATCCCGGTGGCAGCAGCCACAGTATTGTGTGTAAACCCCCCCCCCCCCCCCGCTGTCAGGTCAATATGACGTATGGACCTGGCAGCGAAAGGGTTAAAGTGGAATTATAGTTAGAACTGTGTTTTTTTTTTTTTTTGTTTCCCCACCCCTGAAAAGCTTAACTTTGCCATCTGTGTCCCATTGGGAAGATTTCCCTTCATAGGCAAAACAGGAAGTGAGAGGAAATCCTTGCAAACTGAGGGATTTCCTTGGGGATCCCCAGGTCACCAGGACTAGTGTTCCCATTGGAAGATTTCCTCTCTACTACTTTTCTGGGTACAACCCAAAATTTGGTGCTTCTTGTACTTTCACTGACAAATAGAGAGGGGGAATCTCCTTAACAGGGACACGGCAATCAAAACTGACAGGGGTTCTAATCCATCCCTCTCTCTATCCAGTCAGTCGTATCCGCCCCTTGGCGATTACATGGACCATCAATTGTAAGCGACTTTTTCCATGAATTCTCTTAGCAATTATTTTACAGGGTAGGTTGCCAGGTCTTCCCCCAACCCCTACCATGCAGGAGATCCCGCGTGGCCAGGGATGAAACTAGGACAATTTAGACAGGAGCCAATTCACCTACCAGCATGTCTTTGGAGTGTGGAAGGAAACCGGAGTACCCGGGGGAAACCCACGCAAGCACAGGGAGAACATGCAAACTCCATGCAGGAGGAGCCATGGTTGGGAATTGAACCCATGACTCATTTACTGCGCGGCAAACGTGCTAACCACTAAGCCACTGTGCTGCCCAATCCATCTATCTAAAATTACACAAAAAAAAAAATCGTTTTGCCTTTAGTTATACTTTAAATCCTATGGAACTCTTCACACTGGTGCGGTGCATTTTTAAAAGTTACATGCTGCATCTTTGGTCCGCATTTGAAAAGTGCACCAAAAATGCATCTCCCATTGAGTTCTGTAGGTGTTTTTTTTTTTTTTCTTTTTTTCTTAAGTCGCTTATCCAAGTTGCACAGGTGCATCGCTGGAGTCAGGAGTCCAGAAAATGCAGCAAAAATACTTATGCGTTTTTACCGCGCTTTATCAGTGAATGGGTCTTTTATGTACCTTGCCTGATCCTCTAGCCCTGCCCCCAACCAAATGGGGTCTGTTTATGTACTATGAATGTGACTTTCATAGAACGTTCTCTGTTGGCAAACCAATATTTGTCTTTTAAGTCACACGCACCTGGAAGATTCACTTACAGAGAATGTGTAAATACTTACACCTAAAGCGTTGCGCGAACTCTTGGCGCTATATAAATCCTGTAAATTAAAGTAATACAGCCCTATCTGTCGTAAATATAATGCGTGGCTATAGAGAGAGAGCTATAGAACAACTCTCCACAGTTCTATAAATCTGTAAAAAGTCATGCACTCACAGCCTGTATCATTGCTCTATGGGCTATGTGGTGGTGGTGTGTATGGTGTTATCAGCCCAATAGATAAAAAACATGGAGTCAATGAGCATTATTACAGGCCTGCACTCCCTCTGTGTACATTATTATCAGGACTGTAGGGGACCTTTCACCCTGATCCTGTGATCAGCCTTCACACAAAGCATCGCTGATATGTTGAGGGATATACTGAGTTTTATAGACACTTGCAATGTAGCGGTAAATCTGAAGCAAGATTATTTACAGGTATAAAATACTATACAAACACAATGCAATTTTTATCCAGCAACTAATATTTGGTGTTGTCACCCCTTCTATAGGTAAATAACATGCAATCAGTGATTAACCACTTGGCCTCCGACAGGGTGGATTTGATTTAAATCACGATTTAAATCACTAGTCAGTAAGGCTTGATATAAATCCTAGTTTTCTACATAAAGACTAATTCTTGCTGGTATAACTTTAATATACAAGTAGATGACGATTTTTAGAATAACAACTTTTCATATTAGTTTTTTTATCCCCAGTTTAATAGGTTAATCATTCATATTTGGACAACTTTTCTGTTGTACTTAAGAAGGGGAAAAATAATCATTACCTTAATAATAACAATTTAAATAGATTTATTCATCTGAAACAATAACATTCCAGCATATGTGATTGGCTTAAACATCCATGTTTGGTAACTAATTTGGCTAAACAAAATATATATATTTTAAGAACCTTAGACTGTCAGCCCCTCCCTCCTCACACTGTCGGCCCCTCCCTCCTCACACTGTCGGCCCCTCCCTCCTCACACTGTCAGCCCCTCCCTCCTCGCACTGTCGGCCCCTCCCTCCTCACACTTAGTCTCACTTTCTTCTTGTGCAGATCTATTCCACTCCAAACAATTAGAAAAATATTGTTTCTATTCTATTCACTGAACTTCTTGAAACTTCGCACTGAAGGGGTTGATTCTGTATTCATAGGTTTGTAGAAGTTAGGATGAAGGTCTTTTTCTTAACTCTGTTCATGTTATAACATTTTTGCTGTGAAGAAGAGGCATGTGATCTCCGCTGAGTCAAATTCAGTTTTGAGAACTGCAAAAGTAAACCAACATCTGTGATAATATCTTGTAGGCCGAGAAACTGCCCAATAATCTTACAAAAACCTCTGGAAGAGCATGACATTGTGAATGGATTCATGGAATTTATTTACCAAAACAATTAAACATATACAGCCTTATTCTACATAATTAAAAAACTAATCTTTATTTCATGATGGAATGACCTTTGGATGGTAATATATTTTTCCTCAAAAAGCATTTTATTTAAAAAAATCCGATTTAAATCAAAAAAATCCGATTTTTAAAAAAAAATTATTGATTTTTATCCACCCTGGCCTCCGAAAGGTTTTACCCTTTTCATGTCCAGGGCATTTTTTGGTGTTCAGCACTGCGCTACTTTAACTGGCAATTGTTTGGTCATGCAACACTGTACCCAAATTAAATTTAGATCATTTTTTTTTTTAATGCAGATAGAGCTTTCGTTTGGTGGCATTTGATCACCACTGGGTTTTTTTTATTGTTTATCATATAAATGAAGTAAAAATAAAAAAAAAAACAATTTTCTGTTACAAAACATCACCATAAAATCAAATTTCTTCATAAATTTAGGACAAAATGTATTCTACATGTCTTTGGTAAATGTATATGAATTGTTTTGTGTGAGCATTATCCAACAGTTTTATGACTATCTCCTCAAGCATGACTGCCTCTGTGAGTGTTGTCTTCCCCCCACTTTGCTTTTGCTGTGTCTTATCTTTGTTCTCTTTTTTTTTCCCATCCCCTACATCTCTTCTAATATTCTGCTAAACCTTTGTGATCAGTACTGCTTGGACCTGAAGAAGGGGACACTCCCCGAAAGCTTTTACTCAAAATTATATGTTCGTGCATATAAAAAAAGTATTACGCACAGTACTCAATTGTTTTGTAAAAAAGTTATAGCGTCTACAAGAGATGGGGGATATTTATTTATTTCAGGTCCTTATATAGCGCCATCAATTTACGCAGCGCTTTACATATATATTGTACATTCACATCAGTCCCTAACCCTCAAGAGGTGTACAATCTAAGGTCCCTAACCCTCAAGAGGTGTACAATCTAAGGTCCCTAACTCACATTCATACATACACATACTAGGGACAATTTAGACAGGAGCCAATTAACCTACCAGCATGTCTTTGGAGTGTGGGAGGAAACTGGAGGAAACCCACGCAGGCACAGGGAGAACATGCAAACTCCAGGCAGGTGGTGCCGTGGTTGGGATTCGAACCAACGACCCTAGTACTGCCAGACAGAAGTGCTAATCACTTATCCACTGTGCTGCCCTTGAATGAACAGTGCGGCTGTGTGGGCGGAGCACATCCACACTGTTTTTGAAATCTGACAGCGGGTGCAGGGAGAGGATCCCCTGCTCCCTGCTATAGTGTGTGTGTGTGGTGGTGCCGTGGTTGGGATTCGAACCAGCAACCCTAGTACTGCCAGGCAGAAGTGCTGACCATTTAGCCACTGTGCCGCGCTATCTATATATATATATATATATATATATATATATATATATATATATATATATATATATATATATATATATATTTATTTACGCAGCTGTAGATGCTGTACTTGTAATGGTGGTGATCAGCGACTTAGTATGAATGTGATATGATAGTGTGGTGGACAATCTGGCGCTAGCAGACACTGGCTGGGAGGGACACTAACTGACTCTGAATTCACTAATGACACTAATACAGTGATCAGTGCTAATACTGTACTAGTGATACTGACCGAGAAGGGGTTAACATCTAGGGACAATCAAGGGGTTAACTGTGTGCCTAACAAGTGTAATATGTGCTTCTTTTATTCACAGATCTGGCTGTTTTTTTCTCCCTGCTTTTCAGGGAGAAGAAACAACCAGATTACTGTCCTGCTTACACAGAGTCCTGTGTGTTTTGTAAACACAGGACTCAGTGCTATGATTGGACACAGCCGATCACCAGGTTTCAGCCGATATCATTGTCTGAATCCTGCTAACAAACTGGTGCTGTTTCCAATCACGGCACGAGTCAGCAGGGGCGTTGTGCGCATGCATGCCCCAAACCCGGAAGAAAGCCGGCAACGTATTTTTTCTGATTCCGAACCTGCACCTGCCGTCCACTTGTAGTAAATGTACTGTGAGCGGGTGGCAAGTGGTTAATATTATGGCCCTAAATTTACATTAATATCAGGACTATAATCAGATGACCCATCACTTTGATTCTGTCAGTGGCCTTCACATAATCCATCACTGGTATGTAGAGGAATATACTGAGTTTATTTAGTCACAAATACATACATCACTCATGTAGATAAACTATATAGCATGTTATGACCAGGGGCGGACTGACCATTTGGAAACTCTGGCACTGTCCGAGGGCCCGGGGTCAGTAGAGGGCCCCATGAGATGCCCCTGGTACCTTTTTCATAGGCTTTTTTGAGTTTGGGCAAGGACACAGGGGCCCCATGATCCCCTATTGCCCGGGGGCCCCATGAGTTGTCAGTCCGCCCCTGGTTATGACTGTAAATAATCAAATATAAGGTGTTCTCACATAGGTTGGTTAATTTCAGGCCCACCCTCACACTCCATCACTAATATATAGATTATTAGGAGGATAGACAGATGACCTTTCCCCCTTTTCTGCGATTGTCCATCATGCAGTCTGACAGGTGTAGTCCGTATCAGAAGTACAATACTGTGCTGGTATTTGCACTCCCACATGTATCTCACACTTGCAACCTGTCCCCTATTCCTTTTAATGAGTTGCATTTGGTGGTGGTGCTGCCTACCAAACCTGGTATATTTTATGCCGCAGCATGTGTACTACCTCATGCTCTAACTGGGCAGTTGTGGGTGATAAAACCGCAGCTTTACTGCCTGCAACACTCCCCCCCCCCCCCCCCCCCACCACCACCACCACAAATGTGAACAAAGCCAAAGTGTACCATGCTGTAAGCCAGTGAATAGCCCTGCACTCCTGTCTGCTCCTGTATTGTTCATGCATTGAATAGTATACAATAAACACACCTTTGAATAGTTTACATACAATCCCTGTCAGTAAATAACCTTGATTACATACTGGGTGTCTCATGTTTGTGCATTTTGTTTTTTTTAGTTGGCATTACCAGTCCTGCACACATTAGTTACTGCCTTAAACTAGTTAATACTCAATAATCTACTTAGGCCCAGGGGCGGACTGACAACTCATGGGGCCCCCGGGAAATAGGGGATCATGGGGCCCCTGTGTCCTTGCCCACACTCAAAGCACACCCAAAAAAGCCTATAAAAAGGTACCAGGGGCATTTCATGGGGCCCCCTACTGACCAAGGGCCCTCAGGCAGTGCCCGAGTGCTCGAATGGTCAGTCCGCCCTGCTTAGGCCCCATGTACAGGGGACACTTCTGAACGATGGAAATTGACTGCTGGAAAACGTAGATAAAAAAGTCTGTTTAGCATAATGCGTTTATGAGCGTTTGCGTTTAGAAGCGTTTTTTTAAGATAACCTCAGGAGACCTTCCAAAATGCACTGAAAAACAGTAAATAACTATTTCAGACATTTTAATAGAGAGCATAAGCAGAGAGAGCAGTATTTGTTGAGATTAGCTGTGTTTTTTTTTTTTTTTTTTTTTTGTGGCGTTTGGATGTGTTCCAGCTCATTTCTGTGCAGAAATTATTGCAGCAGTGTCTAACATATTTTATTTCATGCGAAACATCAAAATATGGTGTGCCAGGTCCGTTTTGAGTATCGGGAAAACACTTTGCATGCATTTTTCATGCTAAAAAAAGGCTCTGAACAGCAGCAGGAACTGGAAGAGTTAAAAAAAAAAAATTCAACCGCTTATAAATGCGATTTGCCGCGTTTTGCGTTTGAGACGCTGATAAAATCGACTGCTGAAGGCAAGTTTTCGCGCTCACAAAAAACGACTGTAAACTCAAATGTCTGTAAATGAAGATGTAAACGAAAAGGCTCTGGACAGCATCTGGATATGGAACAGTTAAACGCTTCTAAATGCAAACGCTTATAAACACGGTTCACCGCGTTTGGTGTTTGAAGCGTCGGTAAAATCCTGAACGCAAGTTTGGTGCGTTCAAAAAAAAACGACCGTAAACTCGGCTGCCTGTGAATGACTGTAAATGACGATGTGTACATGGACACATAGGAGAACATTAGGGAGAGTTCAGGGGCTGCTGAAAAAACCGCTGAACAGCTCCTGAATGTCAGTTTATCAACTGCAGTGCACATGACCCCTTAGCCCCCATAGCCAGTCAGATTTCAGGCCTCTCCCTCTAACCTTTGCTATCAGGAAATGAAATCTGGAGCTGATCAATAATATCCAGTTTCTATGAGCAACCACCATTCCTTTGTATGGGAAGGAAGTCTTTGCCCATCTGTCTGCTGAGCAGTTGTTGAATCCTGTCTGCCTGACTCCACTGACACCAGAGAAGAAAGCACAATGATAAGGATTCTATTGTTTTACTTTACACACTTCTGTTATTTTTAACCTCTGCTCTGGGGGGCCTCATGCAGAAAAAAGGATCTTCTTTGTTGCTTATATTAGCCAATCAGACTGAAGCTTTCACATTCCAGCTGCAAGTTTGGGACTGATTGATAACAGAGACTGATGAACTGTTATTCTCAAGCTGCTGTTTTCCAAGTCAAGACTGCGATCAGTTCTGTGCATTAACCCTCAGCGCTCTGATGGAGCGAGCGTTAGCCTGAATTCACACTTCTGCGGTGCGGCATATCGCATGTGATTCGCACAGGAACTCCACCACATTCCTGTGCAAATCACATGCAAATTCTGTGTGCTGTGATTTGATGACATTTTGTATGGCTAAAATCGCAGCGCATCCACATCAAAAAGTGCAGGACCCTTTCTTTGGTCCGCACTGCAATCGGACCGCATGGGTATTAATTTTTGGGGGTTATTAACATACACACCCGCAGCGGTTCGCGCGAGCAGGGTGCGATTGAATGCGATGCCAATTCCTCATCGTGTGATCCCCAGGCTTAGGAGCGATACTGCTTTCAGGGACAATGGTGGTGAGGTGATTTACCATGCAATTACATTACACTTCCATAGAACAGTTAAAGCAGAAAAGGACATAAATGTTCCCTTCAGTCTTGCACAGTACAGACTCTTCTGTACTGAAATCGCTACTGTGATTTCATTGCATACTGTGGGCTTCTCACAATGTGCATTACAATCTACAGCAAGGCAGGTAGAGTTCAGTTTATTTCCTGGCTGGAGGACGTCCACCATCTTTCCTTCCCAGCCTGACTGTCGCTGGCCTGCTCCTTTTGTTTGTTGGGTTTCTGTTCTTTCCATCAAGGAGGCTGGAGGACGTCCACCATCTTTCCTTCCCAGCCTGACTGTCCCTGGCCTGCTCCTTTTTGTTTGGGTTTCAGTTCTTTCCATCAAGGAGGCTGGAGGACGTCCACCATCTTTCCTTCCCAGCCTGACTGTCCCTGTCCTGCTCCTTTTGTTTGTTGGGTTTCAGTTCTTTCCATCAAGGAGGCTGGAGGACGTCCACCATCTTTCCTTCCCAGCCTGACTGTCCCTGGCCTGCTCCTTTTTGTTTGTTGGGGTTCAGTTCTTTCCATCAAGGAGGCTGGAGGACATCCACCATCTTTCCTTCCCAGCCTGACTGTCCCTGTCCTGCTCCTTTTGTTTGTTGGGTTTCAGTTCTTTCCATCAAGGAGGCTGGAGGACGTCCACCATCTTTCCTTCCCAGCCTGACTGTCCCTGGCCTGCTCCTTTTTGTTTGTTGGGTTTCAGTTCTTTCCATCAAGGAGGCTGGAGGACGTCCACCATCTTTCCTTCCCAGCCTGACTGTCCCTGGCCTGCTCCTTTTTGTTTGTTGGGTTTCAGTTCTTTCCATCAAGGAGGCTGGAGGACGTCCACCATCTTTCCTTCCCAGCCTGACTGTCCCTGGCCTGCTCCTTTTTGTTTGTTGGGTTTCTGTTCTTTCCATCAAAGAGGCTCAGCATGAAATGTGGATGTTACCTAAGGCAGTCTGCATGCAATTGCAGCAGGAATCCGGCCATAGATGGAGCGAATTTCGTTCTTGCAAACATGGGTCTAAAGTGTTGATGGTGGAATCCCTCCTGTGGAGCTGTTGTGTTCTCTGGCTGGGGGGGAGCCATCCCTGCCAGGAGAACACACACAAGTAAAATCCAACAGGCTGGTTGCACCCAAATTGATCAGTTGATTCTGCCTGCCCATGGTTCAAAATTTGTCCGGTCCCAGCTGACCCGGCTGAGATTTGAACCACCTATTGCCGGCTTTACTAGGAAAGGCTACTCTTTCAGCCTGGCAACTACTCATCAAGGCATTTTGATATTTGCCTAAAGGAAAAGTGTGGGCATAATTAAAACAATCATTCTTACTCGCCTCCCTTTACCTTGCTGGTGAGAACTGAACGTTCTCCTGACGTCTGATCACTCAATTCTTGGTCTTCAAGGAGTAGTCACCGACTCTCTGCTCTCTCCAACACTCAGTGGAGCACCAGGCTTTGGAGGGAGCGGTAGCGGCTGGCTCAGCACACGGAGCGGCTGGCTCAGCACACGGAGCGGCTGGCTCAGTTGCTGGTCAGCCTTCAGGGTGATCCCAACATTATTGTCAGGATGCTTCCAGAGTCTGGCGTGGCTCTGTGACAACAGCCAACAGCTTTAGCCCACTGTGGGCAGAATCCTGGTCATAGGAGAACACACTCCTGTGATCCAGAAGAGAAGTATGGCCAAAACGTTTTTGCCCATACTTCTCTATCAACCTCTCCCAAGAGCCAGCTCACTATTTGCATCAGTTAATAGCTATGAAGCCGGTTGCTGTGATGTTTTCAGGAGGCTACGTGCGGCACCTCGCCAGCTCCTTCCACCAGTCATGGGGTCAGTTCACATAAAGATTCTGCATGCAATATAAAGGTCATGTGACTCACTTTTCAGAAATATTGCATAAAATAATAAGAGTTGATTAATCAAAAAATATTGAATGTGAGGTAAATGCTGCACATTTGTTAAAATAGTGGGATAAAGACCACAAAAAAAAATACGAGAAATCATTAAAGTTGAGTTCCAGCCATTTTTGTGTTTATTAAAAGTCAGCAAAATTAAGTTTTTGTAGCTGCTGGCTTCTAATAAACAGACACCTGTCCCGGGGTCCAGCGATGTGCTCACCTGTGCCATCCCTTCTCCCCTCCTCGGCATCTCAGCTGTGGGCACCACCAGGCTGTGACAGCTTGCGGCATCACAGCCTGATGCCCACTGCGCATGCGCAAGTCGCGCTGTGCCTCCTAATTGGTCCGGCAGTCTCCTGGGACCTGTGAAAATTCCCTGGAGACTGCGGGAGGGAGGAGGGGGCCGTACTTCCGGCTCACTTTGCTGGAAGTGGGAGCTGGTACCTGTCAAAAACCGCTCCCCCCTCCTCCCCAAAAGGTGCCAAATATGGCAGTGGAGGGAGGCAAATAAGCGGAACTTCTGCTTTTGAGTGGAACTCCGCTTTAAAGCCAATTCACTAAAAAACACCCACATTTTTTATTTATCACCCGGTGTTTGCTGGAGATATTTTAGAAATGTACAAAATAACAATTTGAGGGACTCTGCACTGGCCAGGGAGTGAAAAGTATACAATGTATTATTATTATTATACAGTATTTATAAAGCGCCAATAGTTCGCTCAGCGCTGTACATTACAAAGGGGGACAGAACATGTGACAGAACAATACCAATACAATGCAAAACATGAGGGGATCGAGGGCCCTGCTCTTTCGAGCTTACAATCTAGGAGGGAGGGGATGGTGGCACAGGAGGAGATAGCTGTGGGGGATGGAGTGGTAGGAAGAGTGGAGGAGGTTGGCAAGTTAGCAGGGGGTGGGGTAGGCTTCCCTGAAGAGATGGGTTTTCAGGGTGCGCCTAAAGGAGAGGAGAGTAGGTGATAATCTGATGGGTTGGGGCAGGGAGTTCCAGAGGATGGGTGACGTCCTGGAGGCGGGCAAGGGAGGAGGAGACCAGGAAACAAGAGAGAAGGAGGTCCTGTGAGGAGCGGAGTGTGAGTGCTGGGCGGTACTTGGATATTAGGTCGGTGATGTAGTTCGGGGCAGTATGGTGGACGGCTTTGTACGTCAGTGTTAGGATTTTGAATTTGATCCGTTGCGCAATCGGAAGCCAGTGGAGGGATTGGCAGAGGGGGGTGGTGGAGATGGAGCGGTTGGTGAGGTGAATGAGTCTGGCAGCTGTATTCAGGATGGACTGAAGCGGGGATAGCCTGTGGTGAGGCAGGCCAGTGAGGAGGGAGTTGCACTAATCGAGTCTAGTGGCTCTAGTGGAGTACTAGTGTGGAAATGTTCTCCTCTGAGCTCAGGAATGAAAATAAATGGTAACATTTCACCAGAGGGGAGATTGTTCCGTGAATGAAAGCACACTAGAACAACGCTTTCACAATTTTTCTGTGTGCATTCGTTTTTCCTGTGTTCACACTATGAATTGCACTAGAATGCGCACTACATTCCTGTACAATTCACATTTGATTCAGTTCAGTGCGATTTGAGCCCATTGATTTTGCACATCCGCACCAAAATTGCGCATGCAGCAATTTTGGGGAACACACTGCAACCGGACTAGGAAAAGCTGTTTGGCTTAAGGCAAGGCCGCACAGCAAAGATTGATGGAACAAAAAGGAAGTTATTTGAGCTGAAAAAGAGAGGAAGGCGCCGTCTTCTCTTTTTCATGTTTACTGCATTAGAGCCTTGCTTCCACTCTAAGAAGAGCTGCCTCAGTGTTACTGCTCCCATCCATCCATCCATCCATCCATCCCTGATATCCATCTGGCACCTTTATCCTACAGCTACAGAGGTTGGGCTCTAACGAGCATGCCCTATATAATATTCAATTTCAAGTATTTGAGCTGGTAGACTGCACCATTGAATTGGCTAAGGCGCCTTTCATAAGATCGGTCCAATCAAGTCCACTTTTCAGGCGGACCCGATCGGACCCTCCATTCTTCTCTATGGAGCAATGGATATAAACAGACTTGTGTCTATATACACCCACCGACCTCCAATTTGATCTGCTAAAAACAAACAAAAGGGGATCTCTTCCCATCTGTCTGGGCAGATCTGATTGGAAGACAGTCAGGCGTAAACGGACTGCTCTGTTTACACCTGACCACCCGCAGAGCAGGCTGTTGTCTGTGTCTGGTCTGCATAAGTGGAGCGAACACAGACCTGTCATCTGGCCGTTGACACAGACCTGTCAGATCCCCTGCTGAGCAAGTTGCGCCCCCCCTTCTTGTGAAAGGGGCCTCAAGGATAGGGCTTGCCATAGACGGTTCCAACCTGCCAAGACTTAAAACCATGGGCAGGCTGAATGTACCAAATTGATCGATCGTTCAGCTTGGGTACAACCAGCCTGCCGGATCTTGCATGCAATTATTATAGCCACTAGTGTAGCCAATATCAGTAATCACAGTCTTCTCCCGGGACAGCTTTTTTTTTTTTTACTGATCTAAATGCAGGGCTAGTTTGCTGATGTTTACACACTTGTGCAATTGGATGCATTCAGATCTGTAAAAAAAAATATATAAACGCCTGAACATGGTATTATTTGCACCAGCGTGCAAGAGTCCTTAATGTGGTAGGCCTATTGCTAAGATCATACTTGCCATCTCTCTTTACTTACCCAACCTACCTCTCTCTTTCTCCCAGACGTTTCAGCTACCCCCTTCTCAGGCCTACCCGATTTGCCTTACCCCCCCCCCCCATTCTTCAACCTATATCGGCCATCTTCTCGCACACAAGGTCTCCCCAAATTCTTGTTTTTACACTTTAATAACCAAAAACAAGAGTGGATTGGAAATGGGTGCACGCATATATGACCTTCTATTTGTAGTCTAAGTATAAGGTCGCGCTCCTCCGATATAAGTGGAGATCAAATGTATTTTGGATTGCCAATTAAAACTAGTTATGTAGAGTGTGCATATCATGTTTCTTTTTTACCAAAAAAAAAAAAAAAAAATCACACTTGACGTGACTGAGTAGTAAATGTCAACATAACTAAAATCACACTTGACATGACTCAGTAGGTAAATGTCAGCATAACCGAATAACTATATGAGGTGATTTGTGGGTTAGTATATTGTTTTCTCAAGTAAAGGCTGATTAAAATGGCTTCAAATCAGTGACTCTGTAGCTTGGATCCCTGGGCTCCCCTCTCTTGTCAGATCCCAGTGCTCCCCTCTTTCAGAATTGCCTCAGCAGGTCATATGCCTGTGCTCCCCCCTCCCAGCAGTGACTCAGCAGCTCTGATCCCTGTGCTCCCCTTCCACCGGTGATTCTGCAGCTCAGATTCCCACTATTATTCCCTCCTAGCAGCGACGGGTTTATGGGGGAGCTAAGCTGCTGAGAGACTTGAATCTCAGTGATTTGGCATCTCAGATCTCTGTGCTGGCCCTTTCAGCAATGACCCAGCAGCTGAGGTCCCTTTCTCCCCACAACCGTGACTGAGGAACTCAGATTCCCCTGCTACCCCCACCGAGCAGTGATGGTTAATGGGGAGCTGAGCTGCTGAGAGACTTAAACAACTTTAGTACTTATGCTTTGAAATTCGAGGATGAATTGTTCCACATGGCCTTCAGCTGTAGAGATTAGTGATTGCTTGTTTTAAACCCATTTACGTGATATGAATATGCAGATGCTTGAATGTCCATAGCTGCAGGTGTATTCTAAAGCAGGCCATATATACATAGAATTCTTTCTCTGAACTAAACAAAAAAAAAAATTGACAGGTTCCTTAATCCACGCTAATAGTTTGGATGGATGAATCTCCCACCGCAGGCTGTTATTTTCAGACAGCTGGTGTCTCCTGCATCTGATTGTATGCAGGTGCTTTTCAGCCAACAATTTTTGACTTTTGTCAGTCCATGTGTTGCCAACAGGGCCACCCCTGGAGCGAATTTCAACTGATTCAATATGAATCGGCCAAAATTTGTTGTGTTTATGGTAAGCTTATGGAAATTGGGTAGGCAGCAAGCTGATTTAAACTTTGTCTAAGGCAGTAGTCTCCAAACTGTGGCCCGAGGGCCAGTTGCAGCCCTAAGTTTGCCATTTTCTGGCCCCTGTGGCACTATTTCTCTCATTGATAGGAGGCATTGTTGACAATGGGCCATACTTCCTTCCACTAATGTAAACGATGGAACACTATATCTCCCACTGACATTAAAGACGGAGCACTATTCTTACCACTGATACCAATAATGGGGCACTAATCATGTCACTGCTAACAATAATGGGGCACTATTCCTCCCACTGACACCAATGATTGGGAACTATTACTCCCACCAAGTTCCAATGATGGGGCACTAGTCCTTCCACCAAGTACCAATAATGGAGCACTAATCATCCCACTGACACCAATGACTGGGTACTATTCCTCCCACCAATACCAATGATGGTGCACTATTCCTCCCACCGATACCAATGATGGTGCACTATTCCTCCCACCGATACCAATGATGGTGCACTATTCCTCCCACTGATACCAATGATTGGACACTATTCCTCCCACCGATACCAATGATGGGGCACTATTCCCCCCACTGATACCAATGATGGGGCACTATTCCTCCCACCGATACCAATGATGGGGCACTATTCCCCCCACTGATACCAATGATGGGGCACTATTCCTCCCACCGATACCAATGATGGGGCACTATTCCTCCCACCGATACCAATGATGGGGCACTATTCCTCCCACCGATACCAATGATGGGGCACTATTCCCCCCACTGATACCAATGATGGGGCACTATTCCTCCCACCGATACCAATGATGGGGCACTACTCCTCCCACCGATACCAATGATGGGGCACTATTCCTCCCACCGATACCAATGAGGGGACACTATTCCTCCCACCGATACCAATGAGGGGACACTATTCCTCCCACTGACACCAATGATGGGGCACTATTCCTCCCACCGATACCAATGATGGTGCACTATTCCTCCCACTGACACCAATGATGGGGCACTATTCCTCCCACCGATACCAATGATGGTGCACTATTCCTCCCACTGACACCAATGATGGGGCACTATTCCTCCCACCGATACCAATGATGGGGCACTATTCCTCCCACTGATACCAATGAGGGGACACTATTCCTCCCACCGATACCAATGAGGGGACACTATTCCTCCCACCGACACCAATGATGGGGCCCTATTCCTCCCACCGACACCAATGATGGGGCCCTATTCCTCCCACCGACACCAATGATGGGGCCCTATTCCTCCCACCGACACCAATGATGGGGCCCTATTCCTCCCACCGACACCAATGATGGGGCCCTATTCCTCCCACCGACACCAATGATGGGGCCCTATTCCTCCCACCGACACCAATGATGGGGCCCTATTCCTCCCACCGACACCAATGATGGGGCCCTATTCCTCCCACCGACACCAATGATAGGGCCCTATTCCTCCCACCGACACCAATGATGGGGCCCTATTCCTCCCACCGACACCAATGATGGGGCCCTATTCCTCCCACCGACACCAATGATGGGGCCCTATTCCTCCCACCGACACCAATGATGGGGCCCTATTCCTCCCACCGACACCAATGATGGGGCCCTATTCCTCCCACCGACACCAATGATGGGGCCCTATTCCTCCCACCGACACCAATGATGGGGCCCTATTCCTCCCACCGATCCTGTGATCCCAACGATGGGGCCCTAGTCCTTCCTGTGATCCCAACGATGGGGCCCTAGTCCTTCCTGTGATCCCAACGATGGGGCCCTAGTCCTTCCTGTGATCCCAACGATGGGGCCCTAGTCCTTCCTGTGATCCCAACGATGGGGCCCTAGTCCTTCCTGTGATCCCAACGATGGGGCCCTAGTCCTTCCTGAAGTCTGAAGGACAGTAACCTGGCCCTTTGTTTAAAACGTTTGGAAACCCTGGTCTAGGGGAACAAGGGAAGTTATGATATGCGTACATTAAACTTCAGATTTAAGTGGCTCTGTGTTGAAGCCAAAGTCACAGCCAGGCAAATAGAAATTTCAAGAAGAGGTTAGTAATGGAATCCTCCGTACTTATCTTGGGTTTCCTTTTTATCCCATGCTTGTCTGTTTTAAAGGTAAAAAATGTTTGTCACCTGATTTACAGGTGTGTGAAATCCCCCTTGTATTGTTCAGGAATGCTCTGTATAGCAGAGTATTTCCTCCTAGGGACTTGCCCACACTGACTAATGAGGTTAATGTAAAACCCGGTCCATGACATTCATTGTACATAGACTTGCTTACACTTTCAGTTTGAACTGAACCGACCATAAGCAGCATTTAGTCCATCGATTTCCAGATAAGACAGATCTCATTTATTCTGTGATTCCGTAGAGCCATCATGTGTTGAACAGCCTGTCCGCCTGCACCATTATGTGATTAGTAATTGCCTTTACCAGACCTTTTATTGCAAGTGCTGTTCGTGTTGTCATCTATCTTTATGTATAGTAAATACCACAACACTAATCACTGGGGTGAGTGTACAATTTCTGCCCGGAGGAATGTCTGCCAGCCACATATATTTTAGTTTAAACAAAATTAGCCATGAGTGTGGCACTTATATGTTCATTATTAAGAGATGACTGTTTCAAAACATGACCTAGTTTCCTGCCTAACCGAATCTGTCACCTGAAAATAGCAGACATTTTGTGACTGCTTTGTGATTAAAAATAAACCACAGAGGGCTTCTCATGCCAGTTTCATTCCATTTTCACAGCCCCTTTTTTAAATACAGCACATGCTTTCAGTGAAGTGCTTGGGGAGCATCTGTAAAATGAACATGCCGAGGGTGGGAAATTTGGGAGAGGCTATTTCATAGTGTTATTGAAAGATGAACTCCAGGCAGGTATAAAGGACATGAAGTAATGCAGTTCAATAATCATTAAAGTGTTACGAAACCCCAGACCCTGCATTCCCTATATCTGCTCTCCCTGGACCCTGCATTCACTATACCCGCTCTCCCCGGACCCTGCATTCACTATACCCGCTCTCCCCGGACCCTGCATTCCCTATATCTGCTCTCCCTGGACCCTGCATTCCCTATATCTGCTCTCCCTGGACCCTGCATTCCCTATATCTGCTCCCCCCGGACCCTGCATTCACTATATCCGCTCTCCCTGGACCCCGCATTCACTGTGGCCGCTGTCCCCGGACCCCGCATTCACTGTGGCCGCTGTCCCCGGACCCCGCATTCACTGTGGCCGCTGTCCCCGGACCCCGCATTCACTGTGGCCGCTGTCCCCGGACCCCGCATTCACTGTGGCCGCTGTCCCCGGACCCCGCATTCACTGTGGCCGCTGTCCCCGGACCCCGCATTCACTGTGGCCGCTGTCCCCGGACCCCGCATTCACTGTGGCCGCTGTCCCCGGACCCCGCATTCACTGTGGCCGCTGTCCCCGGACCCCGCATTCACTGTGGCCGCTGTCCCCGGACCCCGCATTCACTGTGGCCGCTGTCCCCGGACCCCGCATTCACTGTGGCCGCTGTCCCCGGACCCCGCATTCACTGTGGCCGCTGTCCCCGGACCCCGCATTCACTGTGGCCGCTGTCCCCGGACCCCGCATTCACTGTGGCCGCTCTACCACAGTACACAGAACATGGAAATGCAATTATTTTAGTAAATATAAACTGCTAAGTACATTTTCTCATCAGCAGTTAGAGCAGTCTTGTGACTTCTATCAGTGTTCAGCTGAGCACTGGTTAAAGCTTTTAGGAGGAGTTTTCATTCTTCTGTAAGAGGATGCAGGACCCCTGAACTCTGTCTGGACAGCGCTGATTGGCCTTGTGCTGTTTACATGCACTCTCCCAAGAAAAAAACCCAAACTTCTCTAGCAATACACATCAAACTTAGCATGTGGAGACTGACTCCACATGATATGTCTTATCCGGCGATAAGAGGGGGACACTGAAAGAAGGGGAGGATCAGAGAACACTGGATCAAACAGCGTTTTTATACAGTGCAGAGGATTAACCCCTTAGGTTCTACAGTGAGTATAACAAGCATGCTTTACTGCATATAAAGACAGATTTAATGGTTGAACTGGATGGACTTTTGTCTTTTTTTCAGCCAGACTAACTATGTAACTAGTCCAAGCTCATGCTCCTTTTTTTCTTTTTTTTTTTTTTTTTGTTCCTCCAATGAGCAGGCCTATTTGTTTACATTTTTCAGAATGTTCGCTTTAAACCTATTTTGGAATTTTATTTTACAGACGATAAATAAGAGACTGTTAACTGCCAATAATAACAATGTGTTCAGGTAACTCTTGGCACGTGCCCTGAGTCATGCAGATGTTGTATTTTAATAACCGATCCACTTTATTATTCATAAGACCTCAGTCCCTGAGTCAGCTGCATCATTGTGAAGCCCAGAGCAAAGTCATTTCCAGTGTTTCTTCATCACTTTTCGTGTTCTTCTATTTTGTTTTGTGCCAAAACAAGGCGGATAACTAATGATGTGTATTCCAGCATTCAGAGGAATTCATTATCCTGCTCTGACACGCTTCTTTATAGAAACAATATATATTTTATTAATAGCTTAGCCACGTGGCATAAAGGCTAACCTCAAGTATTGGTGTAGAGGTGTTGGACCGCACAGCTGGCAGTTCATGTCCGTAAATCAATGTATTTCTCTTCTTGCCGGCAGTCCTGTGTGAGATTACAGGGAGCCCGGGTAGAAGGCTCACCCCATCCGGATGTGGAGATGGCACCTATTCCAGGAAAACTTTGCTGGCCCAAAAGTTGGTCTTGCCTGTTTAATTTACAGTTGTGACCAAAATTATTCAACCCCCAATGCTGTAAAGGGGTTTAGGGACTATAGTGTACATTTGGAATTGTATTCAGAATCAAATCCTACAAGGACGTTGTAACTACCCAAATGCAACTAAAATGACATCAATTGTTTATGTAATACAGTAGTAAATGGTTCTTATGTGGTTTCTTCATTGCCACAATTATTCAACCCCTTAAAGACTACCACTCTGAAGAACAGAGGTTCATACAGGTGCTTTCCATCAGGTATTGAAAACACCTGTGGATGTCACCGAGCAGCAATCAAGCATAATAAGCACCAATTAGGCAGCTTTAAAATGACTGTGATACTCAGCTCCTTCTAGACATTTACTGGTGTGGTTACAAACATGGTGAAGGCAAGAGAATGGTCCAGGAAGACAAGAGAAGAGGTGATTTCTCTTCACAGGAAGGGCAATGGCTATAAGAAGATTGCAAAGATGTTAAACATACCAAGAGACACCTTAGGAAGCATCATTCGCAAATTCAAGGCAAAGGGCACTGTTGAAACGCTACCTGGTCGTGGCAGAAAGAAGATGCTGACTTCGACTGCTGTGCGCTACCTGAAGCGTAGAGTGGAGAGAAGTCCCCGTGTGACTGCTGAGGAACTGAGAAAAGATTTGTCAGATGTGGGTACAGAAGTTTCAGCCCAGACAATAAGACGCACACTGCGTAATGAAGGCCTCCGTGCCAGAACTCCCAGGCGTACCCCCTTGCTGTCTCCAAAGAATAAGAAGAGTCGACTGCAGTATGCCAAAAGCCATGTGGACAAACCACAAAAGTTGTGGGATAGTGTTCTGTGGACTGATGAAACAAAATTAGAACTGTTTGGGCCCATGGATCAACGCTATGTTTGGAGGAGGAAGAACAAGGCCTATGATGAAAAGAACACCTTGCCTACTGTGAAGCATGGTGGAGGGTCAATCATGCTTTGGGGCTGTTTTGCTTCTGCAGGTACAGGGAAGCTTCAGCGTGTGCAAGGTACCATGAATTCTCTTCAGTACCAGGAGATATTGGATGGAAACGTGATGCAGTCCGTCACACACCTGAGGCTTGGGAGACGTTGGACCTTTCAACAGGACAATGATCCCAAGCATACCTCCAAGTCCACTAGAGCATGGTTGCAGAGGAAAGGCTGGAACATTTTGGAGTGGCCATCGCAGTCACCAGACTTAAATCCGATTGAGAACCTCTGGTGGGACTTAAAGAAAGCAGTTGCAGTGCGCAAGCCTAAGAATGTGACTGAACTGGAGGCCTTTGCCCATGAAGAATGGGCGAAGATACCCGTAGATCGCTGCAAGACACTTGTGTCAAGCTATGCTTCACGTTTAAAAGCTGTTATAACTGTAAAAGGATGCTGTACTAAGTACTAAGATTGAATGTCACTTGGGGGTTGAATAAAACTGATAATGCTGTGAGCACAGAAAAGACATTTGTGGTTATTTCATTATAACTGTTATGTTATATTTGTCTGACCTACAAGTGCCTCTTTAATGTAAATGTAAGCAAGATGACTGAATGATCAAACGCAATGTCAAACTGGCCAAAACACTCAATTTCAGTGGGGGTTGAATAATTTTGGTCACAACTGTATTCTTGCCAATCATAAACCATTTGATGAAATCTAGTAGTTGACAGTTCCTAAAATCCCACTTTCAGAGGAGAGCTGCTCGGCACAGGATCCAGAAGATGGTAGCAATCGCTTTAACAGCACCAACTGCAGTGTTTGTTCGTTCCCCAGCGGCCCCTCAGGTATGAGATATGCATACTTCCATTGATCCACACTGAACCCATTGTAAGTATGCAATAAAGATCATACATGGAGGTCATCTTTAACCCCCCTGGCGGTATTCCCGAGTGTAGCTCGGGGTAAAGTTTCAGTACCAAAAGCGGTAACCCCCCCCCGAGCTACACTCGGGAATACACTGCAGCGCTGCTCCGGGATCCCACGATCACTTACCTTGTCCTGCACTCCCACGATGTCCCCCCTGCAGCGTCCCCGGCAATGTCCTCCGGCCGATGCCAGCATCTGTCTTCCGGGTTCCGTTCCCTGTGACGTCGAGATGTACAGGAGACAGAACTGGCAGGAAATTAAAAAATTTTAAAAGTGACATTCACTCAATACACTAAAATCACATAGTATTCCATTCCTGTATCAAACCATTTCACATACATTTTGTCCCGAGTGCTTTGTCCGGCGCCCTGCCTACATTTTTACTGTTCTTTCTGCCTGGAAACTGAGAAATGTCCATGGCGTCCAAAAAGCGTCCCTTTAGGTCAAAAGCGGTTTTAGACCGGCTAGAGAACAGCGATAGTAAATCAGAACCACTTGCAGAATTAAGTGATAATGATTCGTGGGGGAAATTCCTCATCAGACACCGAAAACGATTTTGCGACTTTGCTCAGCGATGTGCGAACTTGGGGCTCTATTTCAAATTTTTTTGGTTTGATTATATTATTAAATTAAATTTATTGTTATATTATTATTTATGATTATTATATTATAATTTATGATTTCGTGTTTCAAATTTTATCATACCGGGATGTTTACTAGACTCTTGTTCGGACAGATTTCAGGGAGTTATTCCTAAGAATTACAGGCATACAATAAAAAAATACATATTTCCATGCAAAAAAAACTACCGCTTTGAGCACAGAAATATGGACATAATTAGACCGCTAGGGGGGTTAAAGAATGTTACCCAGATATTGCATATGTAAGCTCCCAGGATCAGGGCCCTCCTATCCCTTTTGTATTGAACTGTACTGTTGCTGTATTGTCTCCCGTTATAATGTACAGCGCTGAGCAAACTGTTGGAGCGATATAAATCCTGTATAACAATAATATATATATCCTGTATAATAATAATAGTTCTGATTTGTTTGTCGAATTTCAACTTCGTTTTAGTTAGTCTTTTGACTAAAATGCCATTTTAGTTTTGTCATATTTTAATCATCTGAATTGTTTTAGTATTATTTATTTCAGGTACTTGTATAGCCCCGTCAATTTACGCAGCACTTTATATATATATATATATATATATATATATATATATATATATATATATATATATATATATATATTGTACACTCACATCAGTCCCTAACCCTCAAGGGGCGTACAATCGAAGGTCCCTAACCCTCAAGGGGCGTACAATCGAAGGTCCCTAACCCTCAAGGGGCGTACAATCGAAGGTCCCTAACCCTCAAGGGGCGTACAATCGAAGGTCCCTAACCCTCAAGGGGCGTACAATCGAAGGTCCCTAACCCTCAAGGGGCGTACAATCGAAGGTCCCTAACCCTCAAGGGGCGTACAATCGAAGGTCCCTAACCCTCAAGGGGCGTACAATCTAAGGTCCCTAACCCTCAAGGGGCGTACAATCTAAGGTCCCTAACTCACATTCATACATACACATACTAGGGACAATTTAGACAGGATCCGATTAACCTACCAGCATGTCTTTGGAGTGTGGGAGGAAACCGGAGTACCCGGAGAAAACCCACACAGGCACAGGGAGAACATGCAAACTCCAGGCAGGTGGTGCCATGGCTAGGACTCGAACCAACGATCCTAGTACTGCCAGGCGGAAGTGCTAATCACTTAGCCAGTTTTAGTCGTATTTTAGTCATCTGAAATAGTTAGTTGACAAATATTTTCTTTGATCAAATTCACACTTGCTGTACCATGTAATTGTGTTAAATAGGTATCCTTTTCTGTGTATTGCTTCCTTTGTGTGAAATTCCTGGTGATCATGCTCGACCCCGTTTTTCCTATTTCAAACTGACCACACTAGACATGAGAGCAAATCCATCCCAGCTTGGTCAGTTTTCTGGCTGTGCTCGGAGAACAGCCGGCCTGTCCTCCAGTGGCCAAGGCTTGTGGTGACACGCACCTCCTGCATAGTCATTCATTGTGAAGATCAGTGTACCGCTGTTTCCACTGTCCCACCGTTTCCACTGTCCCACCGTTTCCACTGTCCCACCGTTTCCACTGTCCCACCGTTTCCACTGTCCCACCATCATCTCTCCAAACCCCTTATGCAGCTGATCCATTGTAATTTTAAAAACCTTTAAAAAAAGGTGTTTATTTTTCCCAAAATGAAAATTCCAGTGCCAAAACCGAAAATTCAGGATGCACTTGGCCGAAAACCACAACGGACCGTTTAAATAAATATATATATAATTAATGTGGCTGGTGTTTTTGCAAGTCTATGGGACATGATTTTGCATTGAAGTCTATGGGACGTGATTTCCTGGTGATCCTGTCCTCTATTTATAATGTATAACCTTTTCATTTCTATTTTAAACTGAATGTGTTTTAGGCAAGAGCTCATATACTTTACATTTATTATGCTCTGAAATAAAATGTTCATTTCCAAAGAAGGTGAAAATAAGGTGAAAGTTCAGCAGATCAGAGTACAGAGAATCCCCGTAGAATTGCCTGACACCACGTTATATTTGTCATCTGTTTGCTTTTGTTTTTCTGCTTTTTCAATTGCTGGTAATCATTTAATTTGCACGCCGTGTCAGCACATACGCTTTAACTGTAAAACGCATAGGGTGTTATCCTATAGCTGCTGTCACATGTTCCCCGGGGAACACAGCATGAAGCTTGTTGACTGGATATCTTTTGTAGTATACAGGGCAAAGCAACAGATTACTTTAACCACTTGCTGACCCGCTCACAGTAAAATATTGCGATGGGCAGCAGGTGCAGGCACAGCAATGCACATGTACGTTTCTGGCCGCCGTCCAGGTTTGGGGTGCGCCTGCTTGTGCCCCCTGCTGACACAGCACATCCAATCACAGCACAGAGTTCTGTGTACGCAGAACAGTGATCTGGCTGTTTCTTCTCCCTGAAAAGCAGGGAGAAAAAAGTCAGATCTGTAAGTAAAAGCAGCACATATTACACTTGTTAGCCACACAGAGTTAACCCCTTGATTGCCCCTTGATGTTAACCCCCTCTTAGTCAGTGTCATTAGTACAGTGTAGTGTGTATATCTCAAATCCCTCTTGTATTGAACTGTATTGTTCTGTATTGTCTCCCGTTATATTGTAAAGTGCTGAGCAAACTGTTGGCGTCATAAATCCTGTATAATAATAATAATAAATCCTGTATAATAATATCTGATCGCTGCATTACTGTCACTAGTGACATCAGTCCTTCCCAGATAGTGTCTGTCTGTTAGTGTGGCGGGCAAAATGGTACTATCACAGTCCCACTATAAGTTGCTGATCACTGCCATTACCAGTATGGTGTCATAGCTGCGTGAATTCCAGCACATACAGGTCCCCAACACTTTTGAATGGCCTTTTCCTGCCAATCCTCTCCAGGCTGCGGTCATCCCTGCTGCTTGTGCACCTTTTTCTTCCACACTTTTCCCTTCCACATAACTTTCTATTAATGTGCTTTGATACAGCACTTTGGGAACATCCAACTTCTTTTGAAATTCCCTTTTGAGGCTTTCCCTCCTTATGAAGGGTGTCAATGATAGTGTCAGGTCAGCAGTCTTTCCCATGATTGTGATTCCTACTGAACCAGACTGAGAGACCATTTAAAGGCTCAGGAACCCTCTGCAGGTGTTATGGCTTAACCCTTGGCGTCATTCTGGACTCAAACCTTTCCTTCCAACCTCATGTCAAATCACTTACAAACACATGCAGGCTCCACCTTCGCAACATCGCCAAGATACGCACCTTCCTTACCCCAGACACTACTAAACTACTCGTACACTCCCTCATCATCTCACGCCTTGACTACTGCAACTCCCTCCTCACCGGCCTACCCCAGTGCAGGCTCTCCCCGCTTCAGACCATCCTGAACTCAGCGGCTAGACTCATCCACCTCACCACCCGCTCCACCTCTGCCACCCCCCTCTGTCATTCCCTCCACTGGCTCCCTATTGCTCAACGCATCAAATTCAAACTACTAACCCTGACCTACAAAGCCATTCACAACACTGCCCCTAACTACCTCACCGACCTGATTCCCAAGTACCACCCAACACATACCCTTTGCTCTTCACAGGACCTCCTATCTTGCTCCCTGGTCTCCTCCTCCCACGCACGACTGCAAGACTTCTCCAGGTCCTCCCCCATCCTCTGGAACTCACTGCCCCAATCCATCAGACTGTCACCTTCCCTCCTCCCCTTCAGGCGCTCCCTGAAACCCCACCTCTTCAAGGAAGCCTACCCCACCCTCACCTAACAGCCGTTCTCCTTCATTCCTCCTACCACTCCACCCCCCACAGCCACTTCCTCCTGTACCACTACCCCCTCCCTCCTAGATTGTAAGCTCCAAAGAGTAGGGCCCTCTAACCCCTCGTGTACTGTTGTTGTTGCTGTTCTGTTTCTTGTATTGTCCCCCCCTCTATTGTACAGCGCTGAGTAAACCCTTTGGCGCTATATAAACTCGATGTAATAATAATAATGAGCTGATTAGAGTGGGACACTTTGAGCCGAGAATATTCCACCTTTTCACAATATTCTCATTTTCTGAGATTGTGGATTTGGGGTTTTCATGAGCTGTAAACCATAATCATCACAATGATGACAAATCACGGCTTGAACTATCTTGCTTTGCATGTAATGAGTCTCTCTCATATATTAGTCTCACCTTTTAAGTTGCATTACTGAAATAAATGAACTTTTGCACGATATTCTAATTTTTTGAGTTTCACTTGTATATCTTAGTTTGTAGACGCTATAACTTTCACACAAACCATTTAATATACACTCACTGGGATTCTTTTTTTCTACCAAAGACGTAGCCGAATACATTTTATCGTAAATTTATGAAGATTTTTTTTTTTTTAACTGGATACATTTTATAACAAAGTAGAAAATAACTTTTTTTTTTTCCAAAACATTTTTTTTTTAATTTTTATAATAATAATAAAAAAAAAAAGTGATCAAATACCACCAAAAGAAAACTATATTTGTGTGAAAAAAATGCTGTAAATCTAATTTGGGTACACTGTTGCATTTGCCAGTTACAGTAGCGCAGTGCTGAATAGTAAGAAATGCCCTGATCATGAAGAGGGTAAGACCTTCCGGAGGGCAAGTGATTAATTCACTCTTCGCAGTGGCACATTCTTACCCATCCTTTGCTCCCCTGTGCTGTGGCAAGGGGGTTAATAGAGTCCCAACTGGAGTAACTGGGAATTTGAGCAGAGCTTTGGGGTGGGAGGGTTGATCAGAAGTCTTTGGATTGAGAATTTTTTTCCGGCAATTGATTCTCTAATACTTGAGTGATTGGCAGCTAGAGAGTTGAGGTTTGCCTGCACCATGGATGCAGTTCAGTGCATTTGCAGCTTTCCTGCAGGTTAGCTGTGTTTTGCTATAGATTTCGAATGTATCTTGTGGGTGTGGTGCACTTTTCGCATTCAGGAGTGCGCTTCCCTGGTTTGAGGTCGAAGGCCACATGAGAGGGGTCGAAGGCCACATGAGAGGGGTCGAAGGCCACATCAGAGGTCCACAGGTTGAGCACCCTTTCTGTAGAACCTTATTTACCTCTTTGTATGTCCAACTTTCCATGACTTTGTACATCTGTGCTATGCTTGTGTGCTGCTTATGTTCATGAATGTTTATTTTTTTATTACAGATTAGACGTAGGCGCCTGGCTCGACTTGCTGGCGGGCCGTCCTCACAGCCCACAACGCCGCTTACTTCTCCACAGCGAGAGAATCCTCCGGGACCGCCAGCAGCAGCACCAGCCCCCGTCGCCTCTCACCAGCTTGGCTTAAATGTTCAGGGCATAACCCCAGCTACCTCACCCATCGGAGGGTCAGGTGAGTGACCGACAGAGCAGCTCAGTGCACCTTATTCATTACACGTCAGTGATCTGTATTGGCAGTTTTGACATTTTGTTGGGTTGCGTGTAAAAAAACAAAAATCCTCTCCATTGTGCTTTTATTGATGTTTATTTTGATACAACTGTTGACAAAATGGTTAATATTGAAGCTAAACTCCAGGCAGATATAAAAAGAATACACAACTGAATTAAGGAGAACTTTGCAGTACATTGCAACCACTGCTTATAATGTTTAGGTCATCACTAGCTCATGGTATGGGCAAAAGGTGCCTTTTATTTAAGTTTTCTGTTTGCCCCCATCTTCTGCGTTGCTGAGTGTGATGTCTCTGTCATTCTGCTGAAGACTCCTGAGGAATGCACAGCGGCCCAAATCTTGCAAGGAAGACCCTCCATTTCATTGCAAGAGCATCTTTTTGTGATACTTGAGTTGCTCTGCGTTCCCCAGGATCTTGTCACAAGTAGTATGTCATCATGCTTGCCCAGTCTTGGCCGGCTGAAGATCGTTTAAGCAGCCTGCAAAAGAAGATTAGGTGGTTCTAAAGGCTGAAGATTTTTTTTTTTTTGTTAGTATGCATGCAGCCCCCCCAAAATACTTACCTGCGCCCCATCTCGATCCAGCAATGTGCACAAGAGCAGCGCTTTCCCTTCTCTTTGATTTAGAGAGCCATTGGTTCCTGCTGCTGTCAATCACAGCCAGTAAGGAGGGAGCAGGGGGCTGGGCAAAGCTGTGCTCTGTTGGTCTATGAACATATACATGCATGAGCGCCCCCATAGCAAGTGGCAATCAGCAGGAGTGATGAAGTCAGGAGCATCAGCGGGGGGGACTTGAGAAGAGGAAGATCGACCTGCTCTGTGCAACACCATTGCACAAAGCAGGTGAGTATAACACATTTTGTTATTTAAAAAGTAAAAACATGTTTAGTATCACTTTTTATTTACCTGATTCAGTGGCTACTCTTCGCTTGCTTGCAGTGCTAAAATCCATACGTTTCAGGTGGATTGGACCCCACAGTGGCTCCTCCCTCTCGCTGCTACAACACTATAGGGTGTGGTATGGAAAATGGGGGGCCAGTGGGAGGAACCAACCTGTAATTTTTTATTTTTTTTTTAATACATAAAATAAGCGTATATACCTGAATCTGTCCATATTTTGGCTTTATGTATTCCTTTGCACGAAACGGCAATATGAGAGGAGCAGTATGTTGACTCTGTCAGAACTTTTATTGCTTTGTGCAATTTTACTTTATGGACATGCTTAGGGGAGTCACAAACTAATAAAGTACCTTGTCCTTATAAAATATGTATGCGTTTTTTTTTTTTTTTTTTAATAAAATATTTGTTTACAAAGTAATCGCCTGAGAGGATGGTTTTGACATAATTAATTGAGCATTCCAACTAAATTGTTTTCCTGAGTCAACGATAAGTCTTCTGATAATTTTGAAACTTCTATAAAGATTCTTATTTGCTATTGGTAGTAAGTAGAACCCTGTAACTGGCCAGGAAAATGGTTGTATAGGTCTGACTATCTTCCCAAACACCCACAACATGCCTTCGGATAGAAAAGGTGAATTCCATCCTACATTTTGAATGCCTAACCACACCCTCCAGGGGAAGCTCACAGTAGGTTGACAAGAATGGCTTAAAGCGACAGTAAGCCTTCACCCCTGTCAGATTATTATTTTTTTTTTTTTTTTTTTTTCCGCCATCTCTGTCCCATTGTTGAGATTTCCTTTTCTCTTTCTATCCCATAGCCAAACAGGAAGTGGGAGAGAATCCCGGCACATCAAGGGAATTCCTTTGGGGGGACCCCTGGGTCACCAAAACTAGTGTCCCCATTGGAAGATTTCCCCTCTTACTTTTCTGGAGACAACCCAAAATTCGTGATTTTTCTTTCAATGATTATGGTCGATAGGACAAATAGGGTGAATCTCCCTAATGGGGGGACACAGACAGAAATAAAAACTGAGAAGGGTTCTATGCCCTCTCCACTATAACAAAAAAAAAAATTGCCTTTAGTTATACTTTAACCTCTTCACGCCAGCGCCTTCCGGCCCTTTAAGGGGTTTCAGACGCTGGGAGGCAGGGCAGCGTTTTAGGGTCATGTGACCACCGTGATTCGCTCTAACAGCGGTCACAAGAGGAGATCGGGACCTGTCCCTGAGACACAGACATGTGCTAGGAGTGCGCAGGGTGCACGCTCTCAGCACGTGTTTTCAAATGGTACATAAATATGCGACCGCTTGGTGTCAAGGCCCAGCCGCCGAGAGGCCGCATATTTGCGTACAGTCGGCATCAAGGGGTTAAATAAAATAACAAACATGTCATGTATATCTGCTCTGTGCAATGGTTTTACACAGAGCAGCCCCGATCCTCCTCTTCTGGAGTCCCACATTGGTGCTCCAGGCTCCTCCTCTTCAGCAAGTACGCACATGGAAAGCCGCTTTCCATTGGGACACCTTTGCGGTCTTGCTCTTGAGCCGCCCTGTCTGCATCTATTGAAACTGCGTCTTATACCAGCATTTGTTTGACAGCAGTGGGAGCCAATGGTTATCGCTGCTATCAGTGTGCCCAGTGAACAGGGAGATGGCGGTTAGAGCCGATGCTCCTGTATACGTTACTGGATCAGATTGGGCTCGGGTACTAATGGGGGGTTCTGAGGGAAACCTGCAGCACAGAAGGTTTTTTACCTTCAGCATGAAGGTAGAAAAACAAAGCGGAGTTCCACTCAATCTGTAAAAAAAATATGTCCGCAGCTACAAAAACTGTAGCTGCTGACTTTTCAAATTGCAGCCACTCGCCTGTCCCACGATCCCGTGTTGCCACAGCCATTTCACCGGCCATCCTGTATTCCAGGCGCCAGCATGGACAGCTTGCGGCTTCACAGCTGGGTGCCCACTGCGCATGCGTGAGTAGCACTGCGCTTCCTTAATGGCCCCGTCGTCTTCTGGGACCTGTCACGTGTCCCACAAGACTTCGGGGGGAGAGGGTAGGAGGACAACTTCCGTTTCCGATCGCCTATGCCAGGGGTAGGCAACCTGCGGCTCTCTAGCTGTTGTGGAACTAAATTTCCCATGAGGCATTGCAGCATTACAAAACTGACAGGTACAGCTATGACTTTGAGGCACGATGGAACTTGTAGTCCTGCAACAGCTGGAGAGCCGCAGGTTGTCTACCCCTGGCCTAGGCGGTCGTAGCAGAAGTGGGAGCGGGTACCTGTCAAATTCAGTTACCTGTTTACCTGTTCCCCGCTCCCCAAAGGTGCCAATCCTTAACCTCCCTAGCGGTATTCCCGAGTGTAGCTCGGGGTAAAATGTCAGTGCCAAAAGCGGTAACCCCGAGCTACACTCGGGCTTACCATGCGGCACTGCATAGGGAGTCCCTGCAGAGCTTACCTTGTCCTTCGCTCCCGCTATGTGTCCCCTGCAGCTTCCCCTGCCATCTCCTCCGGCTGATGCCGGCATCCAGCTTCTGTGTTCCGGTCCCGGTGATGTCGGGACGTACGGGCGCTGCCGGCGGCGGCGGCAAATTTGAAAATTTTAAAAAATGTCATTTTTTTCAAAACACATTTTTCAGAGTAAAACATTGCCGTTTCAACCCATTTCACATACATATTGTCCCTAGTGCTTTGTCCGGCGCCCTGTCTGCATTTTGTCTGTTCTTTCTGCCTGGAAACTGAGAAACGTTCATGGCGTCCAAAAAGTGTCCCTTTAGGTCAAAAGCGGGTTTAGATCAGCTAGAAATCAGAACCACTTGCAGAATTGAGTGATAATGATTCGTGGGAAAATTCCTCATCAGACACTGAAAACGATTTTGCGACTTTGCTCAGCGATGTGCGAATTTGCCTCTGTATTTCAAATTTCAGTGTTTTCGGTTTGATTATATTATTGAATTAAATGTATTATTATTATATTATTATTTTTTAGGATTATTTATTAAATTATAATTTATGATTTCGTGTTTCAAATTTTATCATCCCCGGGATGTTTACTAGACTCTTGTTCGGACAGATTTCAGTGAGTTATTCCTAAAAATTACAGCCTACAATAAAAAAACTACATATTTCCATGCAAAATAATGGTACCGCTTTCAGCACCAAAAATCTAAAATAATCATACCGCCAGGGAGGTTAATGGGGAGCGGGGCCCACTCTTTAAAGCGGAACTTCCCCTTTTAGGTAAAACTCCTCTTTAAGGCTTTAGAACCACTACATTGACACAACCTGATTTAGTACTGAACTTCATCAGGACCTTTTGATATGAACTGAATATCCTCTGAGTGGTTGGACACTAAGTAGTGTTCTAGTGTGGTTGCATTTGCAAACAATCTGATTCTAGCATCGTGGAAATCTGTGTTGGACTTTTTAAAAGTATGCTTAAAAGGAGTGTGGCAGGGGTTCCCGGAACACAGGAAAAGCTGAAGAGCATTAACCTCTTGCCGTCCGCCTGCTGTTTATAAACGGCAGGGCGGTGGCACTCTAGGGGCGGGTTGCCGTTTATAAACGGCACCCGCCTTTTCTAGCTGTGCGCGCTCCGTGGGAGCGCGCAGCACCACGATCTGGTGCCTACTGTGTCCTCCGGACACAGTGAAACACCGATCGTCGGACGGGACCTCTGTACAAGGTCCCGATCATGTAATAACTGATAGGCCAATCAGTGATCACATGCAAAGTAGTAAGCAAGATGTCACTTGTGACATCATTGCTTACTACGTGTGAAATCTGTGAATGATCACAGAGGTCACATGGTACAAGGCTATTCACAACAGCCTTGTACCATGTGACAAGCTGTGACCAATCACAGCTCACTCAGTATTTCTCAATGGCTGCAAGAATGCAGACAGAGAGAAAGAGAAATGATTGCTTTTACATCCTATTTGGGTGTAAAATCAATCACTGTAAAAAAAAAAAAAAAAAAAAATTCATCACCCCAAGTAGTACACTTTACTGCTAGGGTGACAGTATGTAAAAAAAAAACCAAAAAAAACCAAAACATTAATAATATAAAAAAATAAAAATGTAAAAAAAATGTTTAAAAATTATAATTTTTGGTTAAACTAATTTGGCTTATTTTTTTTTTTTACTAAAAATATAACAATAAATTTTGGTCAAGATTTATGATGAAAGATTATTTGCAAAATTGTATAAGAAAAACACTTTTTTAAAAATTTTTGGGCATTTTCATTTACATAGCAAAAAAAATAAAAATCCCAGCGGTGAATAAATACCACCAAAATAAAGCTTTATCTGTCTCAAAAAAATGGTAAAAAATTCATATGGGTACAGTATTGCATGACAGCGCAATTGTCATTCAAAGTGTGATGGCGCTGAAAGCTGAAAATTGCCCTGGACAGGAAGGGGGGGAAAGTGTCCGGACAGGAAGTGGTTAAGATTCCTTTTTTGCCGATAGGACCATTTACATTTGTCTTTCAGCTGTTAACTGTTTACCTGTCATTCAGCTCGCAGTAATCATTGTAGCACTGATGCCTAGATGGATCAGGGAAGGGGTAGAAGACATTGCTGTTTGTGATCCCTTTTGGGGAAATTTTCCAGTCACTTCCTTTCCTGGTGACAACAACTGTCACTGGAACGGAGATTGTGGGTCTCCAGTGAGAATACAGATGGCAGTGAAAAGCTAAAGGAGTTACTTAGGTTTTCCGTGTCTATTTTTTTAGCTGGATTTTCTCTTGAATTATAAAAAGATTCAGTGGAGATTACCCCTTTAAAATAGCCCAGATGTCCTTCCTTCGGATTTGTGCGGGAAAACCGCTGAGTCACGGGAGAGTCTACAGACAGGTCTGTTCACTCTGCAATCAGCGGTTATTCTTAGTACAAGGTTGAGATTTGCTTTTGTTTTCACCAAATGGTAACTGAGCTGAGATTTACAACTTTTTTTTTATTACGTGTTTGAAGGTCTTTGTTTTGCTTTTTATTTCAAGATTACAGGATGCGTAACCAATTAAAAAATGATCCTCCATTTCCTTTGACTGAAATTGACCCGTATAGAAAATCAGTAGCAGGCGTCCATTCATGGTATGTGCCGTTCATCACATCAGATGCAGATTGTGAGTGCAGCACGCACTGAAGCAGATCTCGACTTTTTAGACAAACTTTTTTGCCTTGACATTAAGTAGTTGTAAAGGCTAAAGGTTTTTACCTTAATGCATTTTCTGCATGGGGGGGGGAGTTTAGGGGTTTAGCCCCCCCCCCCCCTCTTCTACATGCTTACCTGGGCCTAACCTCGATCCAGCACTGCGCTCTCTCTCCTCACAGGGCAGGTTGATGGCAGCAGAAGCTATTGGCTCCTGGTGCTGTCAATGAAATCTAGTGATCAAGAAAGGGAAGGGCGGTGGTCATAGACACACACATTTCATCTTGGGATCGAACCCACACAAGTGCCTATGGGGGCGCTCAGAATAGCAGTAGGAGCCAGGAGCACTGGTGGGGGGCCCCAGAAAAGGAAAATCTGGGCTGCTCTGTGCAAAACCATTGCACAGAGCAGGCAAGTATAACATATTTATTTAAAAAAAAGAAAAAACAAAAACCTTTTCACTTTCAGCCTGGGTTCACACTTGTGTGGGGTGGCATACCGCATGTGATTCTCACAGGAACCGCAACGCATTCCTGAGCAAATCACATCACGTGAGTTCTGTACGGTGCAATTTGAGCCATACCTTTTTATATGGCTCAAGTTGCACCGCATCCGCACCAAAAAGGTGCATGGCCCTTTTTTTTTGTCAAAGCTTTATTAAACAATCTAACGTTAGAAGCTGCTTGGCTACCATGCACGGCTGCACCAGATTCTGAGTGCTCCAGTTTTTGTAAATCAACCCTTTATTATTCTCTTCCACTTTAAGGCTGGTAGTACATTATACAATTTTCTTGAGATTTTTGCTTTAGAATGACCAAAAACCATATAATATGAGGTCAAACCTAAACAACACTTTTAATTCTATCCAATTAGGCAGATCATTGCATTACATAGTTGAAGGTAAATTGGGCAGAAATTGTAAGAAAATTGTATAGTGTATGGCCAGCCTTAGTCTTGTTTTTGTTGTAGTGTGTGCTGAAATAAATGGAACATGTTGCAATATGGTGCAACACAACGCCACATATGATAAGCAAAAAAGAAGTCATCAGAAAAGCATGGTGCATGTCCACACACATGTAGTTTTCACACCTTAACACAAGTGCTGTGGTGTGGATGGGCCCTAAGGCTGGCCATACACTATACAATTTTCTGTCCAATTTCCTTTAGATTTACCTTCAACTATGTAGTGCAAGGGTCTGCCTGATTGGATACAATTGAAAGTGTTGTTAGGTTTGACTTCCTATTATATGGTTTTTGGTAAATCTAAACCAAAAATCTCAATAAAATTGTATAATGGATTCACATACACAGTGGGGCAAAAAAGTATTTAGTCAGCCACCAATTGTGCAAGTTCTCCCACTTAAAAAGATGAGAGAGGCCTGTAATTGGCATCATAGGTAGACCTCAACTATGAGAGACAAAATGAGAAAAAAAAAATCCAGACAATCACATTGGCTGATCTGAAAGAATTTATTTGCAAATTATGGTGGAAAATAAGTATTTGGTCAATATGAAAAGTTCATCTCAATACTTTGTTATATATCCTTTGTTGGCAATGACAGAGGTCAGACGTTTCCTGTAAGTCTTCACAAGGTTGGCACACACTGTTGCTGGTATGTTGGCCCATCCTCCATGCAGATCTCCTCTAGAGCAGTGATGTTTTGGGGCTGTCGCTGGGCAACACGGACTTTCAACTCCCTCCAAAGGTTTTCTATGGGGTTGAGATCTGGAGACTGGCTAGGCCACTCCAGGACCCTGAAATGCTTCTTATGAAGCCACTCCTTCGTTGCCCGGGCGGTATGTTTGGGATCATTGTCATGTTGGAAGACCCAGCCACGTTTCATCTTCAATGCCCTTACTGATGGCAGGAGGTTTGCACTCAAAATCTCACGATACATGGCCCCATTCATTCTGTCCTGTACATGGATCAGTCGCCCTGGTCCCTTTGCGGAGAAACAGCCCCAAAGCATGATGTTGCCACCCCCATGCTTCACAGTAGGTATGGTGTTCTTTGGATGCAACTCAGCATTCTCTCTCCTCCAAACACGATGAGTTGTGTTTTTACCAAACAGTTCTATTTTGGTTTCATCTGACCATATGACATTCTCCCAATCCTCTTCTGGATCATCCAAATGCTCTCTAGCAAACTTCAGACGGGCCCGGACATGTACTGGCTTAAGCAGGGGGACACGTCTGGCACTGCAGGATCTGAGTCCCTGGTGGAGTAGTGTTTTACTGATGGTAGCCTTTGTTACGTTGGTCCCAGCTCTCTGCAGGTCATTCACTAGGTCCCCCCGTGTGGTCCTGGGATTTTTGCTCACCATTCTTGTGATCATTTTGACCCCACGGGGTGAGATCTTGCGTGGAGCCCCAGATCGAGGGAGATTATCAGTGGTCTTGTATGTCTTCCATTTTCTAATTATTGCTCCCACAGTTGATTTGTTCACACCAAGCTGCTTGCCTATTGCAGATTCAGTCTTCCCAGCCTGGTGCAGGTCTACAATGTTGTTTCTGGTATCCTTCGACAGCTCTCTGGTCTTCACCATAGTGGAGTTTGGAGTGGGACTGTTTGAGGTTGTGGACAGGTGTCTTTTATACTGATAACAAGTTCAAACAGGTGCCATTGATACAGGTAATGAGTGCAGAACAGAGGAGCCTCTTAAAGAAGAAGGTACAGGTCTGTGAGAGCCAGAAATCTTGCTTGTTTGTAGGTGACCAAATACTTATTTTCCACCATAATTTGCAAATAAATTCTTTCCAAATCAGCCAATGTGATTGTCTGGATTTGTTTTCTCATTTTGTCTCTCATAGTTGTCTACCTATGATGCCAATTACAGGCCTCTCTCATCTTTGTAAGTGGGAGAACTTGCACAATTGGTGGCTGACTAAATACCTTTTTGCTCCACTGTATGTGGTGCGGTATATCACATGTGATTCTCCCTGGAACCGCACCGCATTTCTGTGCAAATCACATGCGATTTGTGTGTGGTGCGACTGGAACCATACATTTTGTGTGGCTCTAATCGCCCTGTACCAAAAACATGTAGGACCTTTTTTTTGGTCCGCACTAGAATCGGATCGCATGGGTATTCACATCTAAGCAATCAGAATCTGCACATTGCACTGCGTTTTGCGGACCGCTTTCGGGGTGTTAACTTAAAAACAAAACACCCGCAGCGGTTCGCATGAATGGGGTGCGATTCTGATGGGGTGCAGAAAACGCTGCAAATTCCGCACCGCATCAGTGTGAACCCGGGCTTAATATTTTTCTTTGCACCTGATGCCCCAGGTCAGGCCTTGGGGCTCTTTTTTTTTTTTTTTTTTTTTTTTTGAGAAGCAGTGACTTGTGTATTACAAGCCTACTGAAATCCGCACCAGATTAGGCTTTACGCTGCGAAGAGAAAAAAAAAAAGTCTAACCTGCAATTAGTTCACGTCAATACAAGCACGTGAGCGTCTGAGCCATCCAGTGTCTCGGCTTCCACAGCTGTTTGCTGGAAAAACACCGCCACGAGACGGACGCATCTCAGCCTCCTGCCGGGACAAACTGTTCTGTTTACATTACTTACTGACTCTTCGATGTCTAAACTTGGTGCTTGGCTTCATGTGCTCACATGATTATATAGAGGAGCCGAGGGGACGTACACACACACATCACCTGGAATGGGTGTCAGGAACATTATATGTTGTTCTAGGACACAAGAACCATTGAACTGTACTGAGCACTGCCTATATACACAGCGGATACAGGAGACGTCCCTGCTACAGCTCTAGAAAAGCTACAACCTGTTCTGGAGCAGGGCTGTGGACATTTTTCTAAGAAACTACTTATCCCGACCACAGCACCTCCTGCCTGGAGTTTGCATGTTCTCCCTGTGCCTGCGTGGGTTTCCTCCGAGTACTCCGGTTTCCTCCCACACTCCAAAGACTTGCTGCTAGGTTAATTGGCTCCTGTCTAGATTGTCCCTAGTATGTGTATGTATGAATGTGAGTTAGGGACCTTAGATTGAACGCCCCTTGAGGGTTAGGGACCTTAGATTGTACGCCCCTTGAGGGTTAGGGACCTTAGATTGTACGCCCCTTGAGGGTTAGGGACCTTAGATTGTACGCCCCTTGAGGGTTAGGGACCTTAGATTGTACGCCCCTTGAGGGTTATGGACCTTAGATTGAACGCCCCTTGAGGGTTATGGACCTTAGATTGTACGCCCCTTGAGGGTTATGGACCTTAGATTGAACGCCCCTTGAGGGTTATGGACCTTAGATTGTACACCCCTTGAGGGTTAGGGACCTTAGATTGTACGCCCCTTGAGGGTTAGGGACCTTAGATTGTACTCCCCTTGAGGGTTAGGGACCTTAGATTGTACGCCCCTTGAGGGTTAGGGACCTTAGATTGAACGCCCCTTGAGGGTTATGGACCTTAGATTGTACACCCCTTGAGGGTTAGGGACCTTAGATTGTACGCCCCTTGAGGGTTAGGCACTGATGTGACTGTACAGTATATATGTAATGCGCTACGTAAATTGACAGCACTATATAAGTACCTGTAATAAATAAAGAAATACATTGTCCAAGGGACTAAATCGGGGTCCCAGTCTACTTGTCCTGATAAAAAAACAAAAAAATGCATATCTGAGGTACTTTTAGGAATGCCTGAGCCTTGAAAAACGAAAGGGGCTTCATGGTGACAGAAACGTTTAATGTTTTATATTATTTTGCTGTTTATGTCCTCCTCACCTCCCTGCTGTCTCCAGCACTGCACCCGGGGGCTAGCAGGGAGGGGGGAGACCTCGCAGTGTGACTAGCACTAATTGGCTAGCCATCAATATTGGGCAGCACAGTGGCTGAATGGTTAGCACTTCCGCCTGGCAGTACTCGGGTCGTTGGTTCGAATCCCAGCCACTGCACCACCTGCCTGGAGTTTGCATGTTCTCCCTGTGCCTGCGTGGGTTTCCTCCGGGTACTCTGGTTTCCTCCCACACTCCAAAGACATGCTGGGAGGTTAATTGGCTCCTGTCTAAATTGTCCCTAGTATGTGTATGTATGAATGTGAGTTGGGGACCTTAGATTGTACACCCCTTGAGGGTTAGGGACCTTAGATTGTACGCCCCTTGAGGGTTAGGGACCTTCGATTGTACGCCCCTTGAGGGTTAGGGACCTTAGATTGTACGCCCCTTGAGGGTTAGGGACCTTAGATTGTACGCCCCTTGAGGGTTAGGGACTGATGTGAATGTACAATATATATGTAAATTGACGGCGCTATGTAAGTACCTGAAATAAATAAATCAGGAAGGGGAGTGTTGGCTTTTTTATCGCTCAGCAGAAGAGCATCTGCTGAGCAAGTAAATGAGGCGCCGGCCCCAAAAAGAAAAAAAAAAATGTATTCCTTCAGGTTCCCCTCACACATGGAAGTACTTGGGTGCTCAGTTGAAGGGCATGCTGAGCAGCCAAATCCAGGTCAAGTGTCCGCCCCGTTAGGCCCCGTTCACACACGGGCGGTTTGGAATTGCGGCAGAATCACTACAATTCTGCCTGCAATCTCAAAATGCACTACAATCGCAAAACGCAGTTTTGGGTGTCATTTTCAGTGACACATAAAACACAATGCGTTTTTGCCACAATTGTTTGCATGGCAATTTCATTGCGTGAAGCTTGTTGCCAAAAAAGGAGCAGGAGTTTTTTAGGCGACAAGCTTAACGCGATGCGCTTTGCCGCAATTGTCATGCGGTGTACTGCGCAGCAATTTGCATCATGTGAAGCTTGTTGCCCAAAAAGGAGTAGGAGCTTCTTTTGGGCGACGAGCGTCATGCGGTGCGATTTGCGTGCGACAATCTCAGCAAAACCGCACCATGTTTTAGGTGCCATTGAACATAATGGCGCCTGAAGCTGCATTTTGCAGTCTTGGGCAGAATTGCAGCGATTCTGCTGCAATTCCAAAATATCCAAGTGTGAATGGAGCCACCCTGGATCACACATATGTGGCTCTAGATCCGTTTTCAAACACACAGATTTGCATGACAGGCTAGTTATTATGTGCTACTATTGAGGTGGTTCACCCAGATGCAATCCACACACATTGTGTTTTGAGTGCCATTGCGAAAAGAGGCTCTGTGCGAGTTTGTAATGGTGCTTTCCAGACTCGCAAGGGATACAGTAGAGTGGCATGCGGAAATATATTTTCACATAGGATTGCTATTGACAGGAGTTTTTTCATTGAGGTCAATGGGAGGTATTTTTGCATTGAGGTCAGTGGGAGGCGTTTTTAGAGTGAGGTCAGTGGGAGGCGGTTTTGCAGTGAGGTCGATGGGAGGCGGTTTTGCGGTGTGGTCGATGGGAGGCGGTTTTGCGGTGTGGTCAGTGGGAGGCGGTTTTGCAGTGAGGTCGATGGGAGGCGGTTTTGCGGTGTGGTCGATGGGAGGCGGTTTTGCGGTGAGGTCGATGGGAGGCGGTTTTGCGGTGAGGTCGATGGGAGGCGGTTTTGCGGTGTGGTCGATGGGAGGCGGTTTTGCGGTGTGGTCGATGGGAGGCGGTTTTGCGGTGTGGTCGATGGGAGGCGGTTTTGCGGTGTGGTCGATGGGAGGCGGTTTTGCGGTGTGGTCGATGGGAGGCGGTTTTGCGGTGTGGTCGATGGGAGGCGGTTTTGCGGTGTGGTCGATGGGAGGCGGTTTTGCGGTGTGGTCGATGGGAGGCGGTTTTGCGGTGAGGTCGATGGGAGGCGGTTTTGCGGTGAGGTCAATGGGAGGCGGTTTTGCGGTGAGGTCGATGGGAGGCGGTTTTGCGGTGTGGTCGATGGGAGGCGGTTTTGCGGTGTGGTCGATGGGAGGCGGTTTTGCGGTGAGGTCGATGGGGGGCGGTTTTGCGGTGTGGTCGATGGGAGGCGGTTTTGCGGTGAGGTCGATGGGAGGCGGTTTTGCGGTGAGGTCGATGGGAGGTGGTTTTGGAGTGAAGTCAATGGGAAAAAAATTTGCACCTGTACGTAAGTCACACAGAGACCAGAGTGACATTGTAATTTCAGCACACCATGTGTGAACCCAGGCTAAAGAAGCAGCTTGCCCATAGCAGGGCTACATGTAAAAAACCATCTGCCCGGCAGCTGGGACTGCATGTCCCCAGCTTCAGGTGATCTAAATCATACATCCCTGTGCAGAAAAAGATGCTCTTCTGTTAACTGACCCCTTTCTTGTTCATAGTGGAGTATGCCTGTGTAGATGTAGACCCAGCAAACAGTAGCACATAGGTGACCATGAAAGATGAGAAGAAAAACAAGCTCTTGTGACTTTCCCTTTTGCTCATAATTCCTGCCCTTGTCTGCTCATTGGCAGAGCAAATCAGGCTGGGAACTGTGGAGTCCACATGATTCCCCTTCTTGTTCAGTATGTCCTGGCTGAGCAAAGCTTCATATATACAGCTGGTAAAGCCCAAAGCACATTGATCCCCTGCTCATGATCCAGCTGAGCTTTCCAACCTTGTGCCAGCAGGTGCAAGGCCTGCCCAGGGGACTAAAGTTTGGTGGGTGCTCAAGAGCACAAAGATCCCCCATTAAAAGTTTGGCTATATAACAGTTGACTGTATAGAAATCTTGTATAATAAATAATAATTGTGAACCATTCCTTTATCCAAGCATGTTATCCTAGTGGTACCTTCATAATGTCTTCTACAGCTGTTGCAAACCTTCGCCTTTCCTAACCAGAACAAACAGATCTGGTACCGGCATGCAGATTTGGACTTATTACAAGTCAGCAGCTAAGGCTGGGTATAGATAAATAAATAAAGTGCAGCGCTAAAAATAAACAGAAAATTCGATCTAGAAAATTCTGGTCTAGAAAATTCGATCTAAAAAGTTCGTTCTGAAAATATCAAAAGTTCATAGAATCAGCGATAAAGTAGATATGACACAGCTTATGAGAAATCCGGAACAAATGGCAGAAGTGCGCACTCACCGACCGCGCATAGGAAATGCGCATATGTTTAATCAATTCTGCAGAGTATCGATCTCCCTCAGGAAGGGGTGTTATCATGCGATGGTCAGCTGGGCTCACAGAACCTCCCAAGGATCGGGATAGATCGGCCGGATACAGACTCCAGGTGAAGGCTTCCCTCCTCTGGATGAAGTGGAAAACGGTGTCTGCAGTCAAGATGTTGCTGGACACATGGATGAGCCCTTCCTGTGTTATTGGAAAGCAAGAGGGACACACAGAGACAGGAAATGACATGTCATTTCCTGTCTCTGTGTGACATGTCATTTCCTGTCTCTGTGTGTCCCTCTTGCTTTCCAATAACACAGGAAGGGCTCATCCATGTGTCCAGCAACATCTTGACTGCAGACACCGTTTTCCACTTCATCCAGAGGAGGGAAGCCTTCACCTGGAGTCTGTATCCGGCCGATCTATCCCGATCCTTGGGAGGTTCTGTGAGCCCAGCTGACCATCGCATGATAACACCCCTTCCTGAGGGAGATCGATACTCTGCAGAATTGATTAAACATATGCGCATTTCCTATGCGCGGTCGGTGAGTGCGCACTTCTGCCATTTGTTCCGGATTTCTCATAAGCTGTGTCATATCTACTTTATCGCTGATTCTATGAACTTTTGATATTTTCAGAACGAACTTTTTAGATCGAATTTTCTAGACCAGAATTTTCTAGATCGAATTTTCTGTTTATTTTTAGCGCTGCACTTTATTTATTTATCTTCACCTGAGGCTGTTGTGATCTCCTTTCAGTGCTTTAGCTGCTTATATATTCTTTATTGTTATACAAGAAGTGCTCGCCACATCTTTTATATTTAAGGCTGGGTATAGATGGTTGTATTTTGTGGTTTTTTTTTTTTTCTTTTTTCAGCCAGCAGGCAAAATGGGGAAAAAAAAAGGAATGGATTTCGCCATCCACACAAGCTAGGTGAATGGGGGAATCCTTCCCGCCACAACATTGTTTTCTGATAGCAGGGACCAATGAAAGTTTTCCAACGTGTCCGTTCAATTGAAGTTGACCTAATGATCACCTTCTGTCAAACAAGCCCTGTTCACGTATCTCATAGTGGGAATAAGCGGTCCCACTAAGCTATTTTCCAATGACATAGGGCCAGGCCCATTTAATTGAATGGGCTGTCTTATGCGCCTTTTATCGCTCCAAAAGAAGCTACTGCTCTTTTTCGGGTGACAATGTTCTGTTTCTGGTACCAACATGCAGATTTGGACTTTACATCTCAGTAGCTAAGGCTGGGTATAGATGGTTGTATTTTGTATTTTTTTTGTTTTTTTTCTTTCAGCCAGCAGACAAAATGGGGGAAAAAAAAAAGGAATGGATTTCGCCATCCACACAAGCTAGGTGAATGGAGGAATCCTTCCCGCCACAACATTGTATTCTGATAGCAGGGACCAATGAACATTTTCCAATGTGTCCGTTCAATTGACGTTGACCTAATGATAACCTTCTGTCAAACAAGCCCTGTTCACGTATCTCATAGTGGGAATAGCGGTCCCAATAAGCTATTTTCCAATGACATAGGGCTAGGCACATTTAATTGAATGGGCTGTCCGATGCACCTTTGTCGCTTCAGAAGAAGCTACTGCTCCTGTTCGGGTGACGAGGTTCCTGCAATTTTTAAAGGCATGTTTTGATGTGCGATCCTGTTCCACGTCAATCGCTGCAGAATCGCATAACATTTGTGGTGCCATTGAAGGATAATGGCACCCAAATGCAAGTTGTGCATTTTGCAGCGATTACCACGCGTTTCTGCCCACGATTCCCAATCGCAAAGTGTGAATGGGGCCTGAGGGCCACACACAGATTGAAACTTGGCCGGTCCCTTCTGAACCTGCCCAATTTTGATCCGTCTGTACCCACCTTAAAGCTGAGCTCCAGTCACCTTGGCAGTTTTTTACAAAAAGGCACCCCTGTGATTCTCTTTAGTTGCACAATATAAAAACATACTATTATAAGTGTATTTCTTCTTCTTACTTGGAAATATGACATTCATCGCAGAATCCCAGCGGACAAGCAGCGGCCATTACTAGTTTGGGCATCTGAAGCCCGCTCCTACTTGCTTCTGGGATTCCGTGCAGCGTGCTACCCAGCATGCACCTCCCAATTTTGCGCCTGCGCAGTAAGGACACAGCGCGGCGCACTGTGTTGCTTACAGGTTGCCATAACAATGGCGGCGGCGGCAGAAGTTCCCACCCCGCTGTTATGGCAACCTGTCAATCAATACAGAACCCAGAAGGAAGGCAAGTGCAGTCTGAAGGTTCCTGAGATAGATGATGGCGATATCCCAGGAGCCCTAGGGAATCGCCTAATGACGTAATCGCCTAGGTGGCCGGGACCGGAAGTGCAGACTACACTAGAAAAATAAGGTATTTAGAAGGAAAAAAAAATTTAAATAATTGCCATTACAGACTGTTATGTGGATAGGCATTGTGTTGCAAGGAACATGAAAAAATGGTAGGTGAATTGTCTCCTGTCTAAATTGTCCCTAGTATGTGTATGTATGAATGTGAGTTAGGGACCTTAGATTGTACACCCCTTGAGGGTTAGGGACCTTAGATTGTACGCCCCTTGAGGGTTAGGGACCTTAGATTGTACGCCCCTTGAGGGTTAGGGACCTTAGATTGTACGCCCCTTGAGGGTTAGGGACTGATGTGAATGTACAAGCTCTAAGCTTTTCAGTTACGGCATTTTCTACATGGACCCCAATACAATACCAATACCTGCAATATAGCTATATATGGGCAGCACAGTGGCTAAATGGTTAGCACTTCCGCCTGGCAGTACTAGGGTCATTGGTTTAAATCGCAGCCATGGCAGCACCTGCCTGGAGTTTGCATGTTCTCCCTGTGCCTGCATGGGTTTCCTCTGGGTACTCCAGTTTCCTCCCACACTCCAAAGACATGCTGGTAGGTGAATTGGATCCTGTCTAAATTGTCCCTAGTATGTGTATGTATGAATGTAAGTTAGGGACCTTAGATTGTACGCCCCTTGAGGGTTAGGGACTGATGTGAATGTACAATATATATGTAAAGTGCTGCGTAAACTGACGGCGCTATATAAGTACCTGAAATAAATAAATAATGGGTGGAACTCCACAAAGACTTTTTAGTTTTGAATAGTACACACATTAAGTGTCCATTTACAACCACTAGGCAATCAGCATGCAAGTAAAACAAAAGCACTCTGTAGACTTTAGATTAACGCTGATTTCTGCACCATCAGAAATACAGGAGGGTTTTACCTTCATACCGGCTTCAACTGGTGGTTCCATCAGTAAGAGAAAGGTAGGCGGTTGCACTTCTTCACATAATGACATCTACTAGGAGGAATGCCGGCACCAGAATGTCAGCGATGTCAGGCGGGCCCTTTCTGAAACCACATGGAGGTTGGAGGCAGAGGGGCAAACTTTTGCAATTGACAGTCTGTTGAGCGTTCAGTTCCTAAATATGGCAGCGTTGTGTTTGTAGAGAGAAGACTTCCTCTGGTGGTCTTGTCCAAGATTGGGCACATGGATCTTCTGGGTGCCATTGAAAATGACATTGTGTGTCCATCCTGGCATGCATGCCTTAGGTGGCCTGTCCATGACATAGCTAATGGTTAATTCTTCTTCCTTTTTTTTTTTTTTTTTTTTTTCTGTGCCCCGTTGGGGATATTTCCCTTCACACACAGTCCTAGAGACACAACAGGAAATGCCTCCAAAGTGAGGGTACATCTCTGCTGAGACTGCAACAGGTGCCCCAACTGTAAGATTTCCTCTCATCTCCCCTTCCAGCAACAAATGTAATCCTGTTTATTTCCTATCACTTTTGTTCCAGGACAAGTAGGGTGAATCTTCGCAGCAGTAACGGGGTTCCAATTTGTTTTTGGTTTTTTTTGCTCATTCCAAAAATAAACAGAAGTCTTAGGGCTCATGCACACTGCAGCTCCTAAACTGACTTTCAGGAGCTTTTCTGCATTTTTTCAGCAGCCCCTGAACTCTCCCTAATGTTTCCCTATGTGTCCATGTACACATCGTCGTTTACAGTCAGGCAGTTGAGTTTATAGTCGTTTTTTTGAACACACCAAACTTGCGTTCAGGAGTAGATTTTACCGGCATTTCAAACGCTTGTAAACGCAGGTAACCGCGTTTAGAAGCGTTTTTTTAACTGTTCCATGTCCAGATGCTGTGCAGAGCCTTTTTTCATCATAAGAAATGCATGCAAAGCGTTTTCTATGTGTTCAAATGGACCCGGTACACCAACGCAGTCAGTTCCGTGTTTTGCGTGAAGGAAACAATGGTAGAACGCTCTGCATTATGCTCATGATGGGATCCATA